>NW_015386675.1:638337-655827 GCF_001527695.2 Protobothrops mucrosquamatus | reverse complement strand
TAAGAAGAGACTGGACAGCCATTTGTCCAAAATGGTATAGGGTTTCCTGCCTGAGCAGGGGGTTGGACTAGATGACCTCCAAGGTCCCTTCCAACTTTATTATTATTATTATTATTATTATTATTATTATTATTATTATTATTATTATTATTATTATTATTATTATTATTATTATTATTATTATTATTATTATTATTATAAACTGTCCATCATGGTCAATAAGACATACTGGTAGAGGTTGATGAAGATTGCAATATATTTAGAAAATTTTAAATTGGGAAATAATCAAATAATCACACCATTTTGGGCAGGAAATAAATATTTAGAGAGACTTCAGATTTCTTTGCCAAAATAGCAATAACAATAGCACTTATATACCACTCCATAGTGCTTTACAGCACTCTCTGTGTTATACTTATAGCACTTAGACTTATATACCATTCCATAATGCTTTACAGCATTCTCTGGACCATTTACAGTGTCAGCATATTGCCCCTAACAATCTGGGTCCTCATTTTACTGACTTCAGAAGATTGAGTCAACCTCAAGCAGAATCGAACTTCAGGCTCTGGGCAGAGTTTGTCTGCAATACTGCATTCCAACCACTATGCCACCATGGCAGGGGGACTGAAGCTCATCAATGGAGATTCACAAGGCCCAACTCTGAAATATCGGGGGAGCAGCTATAAAGGAGTCTAGAATAGATACAGGCAGAATAAGGTATTTCCTTAATCAATTATACCTACTAAAGATTTGTTTGGCTAACTATGATGGTGCTAAAGTGGCTTCTAAACAAGAACAGAGCTAATGTGCACGTGTACTCATCTATTGGTTCTTCAAACTGCTTCTATACCCCATCTCAGAAATCAGTTCAGTATCTGTGTATGGTGGAATCAGAATTATTTTACAGAAAAAAATATATATGCTAAAATGACAATGGGGAGAGTGAAGTTCAGTTAGAAGGGCTTTCTCTGCTTGAACCAAGGACTTCACAGATAGGCTTAGCTACCTGTGATACTCTTAAAGGCTGTGATCAGCTTGGAAAGCTAATTAAGAATATCCTTTTCTGCTACAGAAATTAATTAAATCAATCACTAGCACTGATGATGTTACTTAGCTTGGGTAATGAAATGTCTGCAAGAAAACAAGCAAGTTCAGAGAGCACAAAGGACCCCCCAGAAATTAATTTTTCATCTTTGTTTCTAAATGAAAAAATTATGTCTCCAGACTTCACTTGATCAGGGTTGCTAAATCCAAAATATATATATGTATTCGTCATCTGATGAAGCCAGTTGCATCTCACAAAAGCTTACGCTTCTTAATAAAATGTATTGTTATAAAAGATTATTATTTTTTAATATCCAAAAGGCAGGGAGCCATCTAGTGGTTACAGAATAGTATCAAGGCCTACAATATTTTTCATGTGTGTTAATGTGCATTTTCAGAGGAAGCTCTTCCCTGAGCTATAAATTTTAAAAATTTATATGGCTCCCTATCTTACATAAAATGACTTTGAGTGGCCAACACCATAAAAACTTCAACACAATAACAAAACACAATAGATAAAACACATCAAAAAATAAAAGAAAAATGTCTGTCAAGGATAAACCAACTAACCATAAATTCATATAACTCATGAGCTAATCCACGTCTGAGAGAAAAGTCAGGTGTTAAGAGCTTTGCAAAAGGCCAACTGGGTTGAGGGCCAATCTAATCTCAGGAGGAATGATGTTCCAAAGGGCAGGCACTGCTGCAGAGAAGACCCACTTCCCAGGTCCCATCTGGTGACACTGTTTAATCAACAGGACCTGGAGCATGCCCCTTCTGCCAGATCTGATGAAATGGATAGAGGCAATTGGAGAGAGGTGGAGGAGTTAAGTACCATATAGCTGGAATTCAGTGTGCATTTGAAAAATCAAACAAAAACCCCTCTTCTCTCCAATTTTGGAATAAATGTCTCAAGAAGACACAACTAGTGTCAAACTGCTTTATTTTTTTTTGCGGTAAATTAAAATATTCTTGCTTGCTTAGACATTAAACTAAAATAAGTTAAACTCGATTTGAATTTAGATGAGATTTATCTTTCAGGCCCCCATGTTGTAGAAATGATTTTTGGGGATATTTTTGCTCTAAAGGCAACCCTTGGAATTCCCCTCCCCTCTTCTTATTTCTTGCAGGGCAAGATTCCTTCAGGTTAGCACAGGGTGTGCACAGATCATGCAATTTACATTAGCACTTCACTAATTAATTCTAGAAGTTGCACACTTCGATTCAGCCTGACCTGAAGCTTTCTTCCCAATTGCAGCCTAAATCTCACACACACACACACCGTTTTTGTGGGGTGCCTTTGAGTGTGTGTTGACTCCTGATGACCACCTGAACTAGTCCCTGCGGTTTTTCATAAGTGGGTTGCTAAGCTTCTTATTGCTAAGAGAGAGGACTGGTCCAAAGTCATCCAACTGGCTTCATATCAAAGGCAGCACTCAAACTCCTGGTTTCCTGGTTTCTAGCCTGGTGCTTGAACCATTACACCAAAGCTTTCAAATCTTCTTTAGATGATTATTAAAGAGGTCTAGCTTCTGTGAGTTGAACTTGACTTATGAATAAATCCTACGGGTTATTTTGACTGCAATGCAGAAGTGAGTTGCCATTGCCTTTGCCTTCCAAGATATTGTTTCAGTTATCCAGCCTATGGAATACCCTGGTTTTTCCTGGTGATTCTTTATCCAAGTCCAAAACAGGTACCACCCTCTCTGTGCAGCTGATTAGATGGGCCTAGGCAAAGAGATTCTCCTTCACATAATAAACTCTCAGACAGGTAGCAAATGATAACACCAATAGAAGGACCATACATTTATCATTTTTGGAGTGATGGTAATATGATTTTAAACTGAAGGAAATTATACTATTTCTGTTCAAATAAATCCGGTTTCCTGTTCTTTTCTTCTCCCTTATCAGCCATCTTCCTGATAGCACCGTCTGTGTATGCACATGTGCAAGAAAGAGGTCAATCTGACAAAAGCAGCATTGTGTCATCACAATACAAGCTCTGACCCTTTCAGATAGGCATTACAATATCACATGCAAAAGAGGCAGAACTTGCAGTGTAATGGTGCAATGTTACATTTATTATTGTGATGATAGCAGCAAAAACCCGTAGGTGCCCATGACTTGTGCTGTACTATCTTAGTCGGGGTGAAGAGGATATAGTATATTCTCTGTCTAATTTTACTTAAATGACCAATTGTTTATAAATAGTTAGAATGATATGTATGAATAATATTGTCTAAATAGCATAAAATATGTCTCTGTTTAAAGATACAGAAATCTATTCTTATTTATAGAATGATAATTTACTTTTCCATCAAGGCTACTAACACCTTCCTTTCTGAAAACAATTCCTCTCTACTCTTGAACTTCTCTGAGCTTTATGCTTTGTCTCTCTTGTAAGGAAGCATGTAGTCATTCATTACATAACAGAATAACAGAGTTGGAAGGGACCTTGGAGATCTTCTATCTTCTATCTATCCCCCTGCTCAGGCAGGAAACCCTATACCATATCAGACAAATGTTGTCCAATCTCTTCTTTAAAACTTCCAGTGTTGGAGCATTCACAACTTCTGGAGGCAAGTCATTCCATTGATTAAATGTTCTGTCAGGAAATATTTCCTTAGTTCTAGGTTGCTTCTCTCCTCGTTTAGTTTCTATCCATTGCTTTTTGTTCTGACTTCTGGTGCTCTGGAAAATAGGTTGACTCCGTCTTCTTTATAGCAATCTCTTAGATTTTAGAACACTGCTATCATGCCACCCCTAGTCCTTTTATTAAATTAGACGTACCCAATTCCAGCAACTGTTCTTTATATGTTTTAGCCTCCAGCTTTTTAATCTTCTTTGTTGCTCTTCTCTGCACTCTTTCTAGAGTCTCAACATCTTTTTTTTCATCATGGTGACCAAAACTGGGATGCAATATTCCAAGTGTGGCCTTACCAAAGCGTTATAAAGTGGTATTAACACTTTGTGTGATCTTGATTCTATCCCTCTATTAATGCAGCCTAGGACTGCAGCTGCAGCACACTGCTGGCTCATATTTAAATGATTGTCCATTAGGACTCCAAAATCCCTCTCACAGTTACTACTATTGAGCCAGGTACCACCTACACTATACCTGTGCATTTGTTTTTTCTTGCCTAAATGTAGAACCTTACTTTGTTCACCATTAAATTTCCTTTTGTTAGATAGCGCCCAATGTTCAAGTCTGTCAAGATCCTTCTGTATTTTAAGCCTGTCTTCTGGAGTGTTGGCTATTCCTGTCATCTGTCATCTGTCATCTGATGAGTTCTTCATCTATCCTAACCCTAACATGTCCAAGCCAAACTCCCTCTTTGTTCCTACCAACTCCAGTAAAGTGCCACTAACTCTCTTTTAGTGTACTTGCTGCTGGAAGAGAAACAGTAAAATATGAATTCTAGAATAGCCTCATGATACATTGCTTCAATATTCATTCCAAACCACCATCATTGGCAGCTCTGATTAAAGAATTTAATATGGGTGAAAGTTAGAGCTGGTAGTCACAAAATATTCAGTCTCTCTCATTTCACCATCCTAAAATTGTCTTCATTTGGAAAGTCTGGAAAGAAATGATGTGATTTTTTAATATAGCACCTATGAAAAATTCACATTCTGTTAAGTCAGTAACATTGTTTTTTTGGTTTACTATGTTATGCAATGATAGCTGAAGTTCATAAACCCTAATTTATGGCCATTGTGGTTTATTGAACCAATCAGTGTGGTTAAGGTATTGGTCTAGAACTGAGGAGACCCAGGTTCCTAATTCACCTCTAGCAGGGGTGTCCCTTGGTGACTTTGAGTCAATTACTCTCTTTCAGATCAATCGAATTCTTAGGAAATTGAAATAGGGGGAATGACTGCTATGTAAGCAGCTTTGTCCAAGGAGATAAATATAAGAAATGAAATAAAATATACTTCGGTTTCCACAAATTAAGCTACTGCCCATATCCATATAAACCTCTGAAATATTAATGAAGTGTTGGAAAGGGCTAAACTTCAAATCCACTTTACAAGAATCCTGTCCAAATTCAGTCCAGTCAATTTCACAAAGATTATCAACTATAAAGAATCTCAGACACTGGGGTGTGGAGATCAGATCTATTCTTATTCAAGCGCCAACCAAGCGCCAACTAAACAGATAGACTATGACTAAACAATGGCTAATGCCTATTGCATGAGTTACTTCATGCAACCATCAGCTATCATCACTTCTGATTAGCAAAAAACTAATCCAAACAAACAGATAAGTCTCTTGGTAGCCATTCAATGCATTTGGATCATATTGTAGTCGGTATGTCAGTGGCAGCAGGCTGATACCTGTTCTGGCACCAGCTGAGATGCAATTGCTTTATTGCTGCTCTCCTTTCTAAAGTGCAGAAACCTAACTATTAGGCTGGATTTATTTTATTTTATTTCTTATATTTATCTCCTTGGACAAAGCTGCTTACATAGTAGTCCTTTCTCCTATTTCAATTTCAAAAGAATTTGATTGATCTGAAAGAGAGTAATTAACTCAAAGTTTGTGGGACAGGAGCTAATGAAGATCTTTCCCTTCACTTCTCTCCCAGTTCCTATTTCTGGATTTTATTTAAGCCAATTCAGCCATTTATCCTATCAGAACAACATGAACCTAGATAGATAATTCAATTTATTTGTGCTTCTTTGAGTATTGAGAACAGCTTCTTATTTGTTCCTTAAACCAGTTTTGCTACTGGAAAATGTTTGTTGCTACTTTAGTTAATATTCCTTTAACATGTCCTTCTCCATGTCTGAAATAGGTATAGGTTTTCTGCCTGAGCAGAGGGTTGGAGGTCCCTTCCAACTCTGTTATTCTGTATTTCCATAGCTGAATCAGAAACACTCCATTTTTTTTCAAAGCCATATCTTCTGTTATAATACAGCAGCTCAGCTGACAGCATGAGAGCGCATATATGCCTTCCTCATTTCAGCTGCTGGTTTCAAAATGTATTTACCAGGATTGTCTGTTCTCAGCTACACCAGGAAGAAACCTGATCTCTCGGAAGTAGACACTTGTTAGCTGTTTCGCAGCAGGCCAATGAATTTGTCCCATCAACTGAGAAAGAAAAAAAAGGAGGTTTTTGTTGAGAAATTGTATTATTTGGCATGGTGTGAGGCTCAAGGCACAATAATACGTCCCACTATCTTTAGTTGTCATGCTTCTGATGTTAAGCAAAAAGTTCTCATTGTTTGGTCTTGAACCTTTCATATGGCTTGGCCCAACATTAGTTGTGGATCTTGTACTTATTGAAAAGGCAAGCAAGTCTATTGACCTATTGGATATTTGCCGGAACCAGTAAAAATTGGGAATGGATGAAGTCTTCGCAGAGCATTCCAAAGAATGATCGATGCCAAACTCATCTATCACCACCCATGTTGGTCTCTGGAGAATGGTGTACAAGTCTTCACCTATGAATCTCCAAAGGAATTGGAAATGGTCAGTACACTTGGAAATTATTTATATTAACATAGACCATGCTAGAACATAATGATAAATGTGACTTGCCATATTGAAAGTCTTTTAGCAGCCCTTCAAATCCCTCCGATGGTGAGGAGCCCAAAATTAGCACTCAATTCCCATTGCAGAGATATTTTAGCAGCGACTATACTACAGAGACTATAATCAACCAGCCCTCTTCCTTCTTCAGTGCTTGAGAAATTAATTAACATTTTCACATAGCAATAAAGTGTCAGATTAATTGCTTATGGATTCCCTGTTTTACCTTTTTAAACTATTAATTTGTTTGCCATTCTGCATTTGTGGTTCACGCATTATATTACTAAAGTAATTTAAAGCTTGCAGAACTATAATGTTTATTACAGTTTGCAATAAAACCCCCTTTAATTGTGTCTAGTGAATTCAAGGCAACAAAATGAGAGAGAAAAAATTGGAATTTTGCCACTGCCTTCATGGGAAACAAATTGCTTCCATGACTCATTTTAACTGGGTTTTCTTACACTAAAATCCACTACCTTTAATATTTTCAGGGACTTTTGTTTCTCCAAGTTTGTCATTGGATAAAAAAAAAATCCTGCCTTTGCATCTTAACATGTGTATGCAATGTAAAAGTCCATTTAGAATATTTTATACCATATGGACTGATGAAACAAAACTGAAAAGTGTTGTTAGTTGTCCTCAGGGTTTCTAGAAAAGAAAGTTGCTGAGCAGATCCTTAGAATCACACAAAACCAACTAAAGCAACGAAGTCTCACAGATTAGAGATAGACTTCAGATTTAAAGCTAGCACAAAGTGATATAAGCAGTAATTTTTCTTATCTTAAATTTGTTTGGATAAGGATAATTAAATGATGCACTAAAGATCATACACTAAAGTCCGCCTGCTTTCTCTGGAGAGCTTGCTATAAGCACCTGGATGGATACTTTTGGAATGGGATGCTGAACTAGCTGAACCTTCTATTTGATCCCAAAGGATCCAGTGTGTCAAAGAGGTTTTGTGAGTTTGTCTGCTGCTTCAGAAGCCCATTTGACCAGGGCGAAAGGGATGAGCATGGACATTCCATTTTCAACCCAGTCTCATTTTGTTTTGAATTTAAAATCTGATAGTCCAAGCAATCCTGAAATGAGAAATCATTTGTTTCTCGGACTGAGTTCATATTTTGGGTGGCTTAATAAGAGAGGATAGTTCTGACAAGACTCTTATCCCAAGACTTTTACATATTGGTTATCTAATCTTCTGCTCCTGCCCATCAAATGCCTGTCTCTGCATGTCTGTCTCTCTTGAACTGGGGAGTTACACTCAGATTTTCTGCTATGTTTGATAGTTTGAATAAATGCAGTCTCTATGCTGTACCAATTAGTTCCTCACAACACCATTGATTTACTCTGTACTCAAAGTCTAAATGGCTAAACAAGAAGAATTGAAGAAGGGGAAAAGATAATTTACTTACATAAAACTGTTCCTGCCAAAGAAAGAAGAAGGGCAGTAGCCCCTACGTGTGCCATGAACCTTCTTTCTGTCATGCTGCTGATACTGGAAATCTCTTCCTTCTCCTGGAGGGGGACACTTTTATAAATCCATTTCTCCTCGCTGCATCCATATCTTACTCTCATAGTGACCTCTGGTGAGAATGTCAGAAATTGCATAAGAGGTTCCATTCCCCTCCCCCCCCCACAAAAAAGTTCTGTGGTTGATGTTGAGCAACGCAAGACTATAAACAGAAAGAAAGACCCTTTCAGTCACAACCAGGATTGTCACTTCTTTCATCCCCTGTGCTTTCCAGAATAGGCACACATACAACATTTAGTGCAAAGCATTTTTCTCAGAATCTGGAATTTGCTCAAGAAACTATATTTAGAAAAGGAGAAGGCTGCTGTGGCATTTTTCATGGCTCTGGAGTGGAGGAAAGGCCAAGCTGTATCTCCTGAAATCCCTCATTCATCACAACTATGAAGGGAACAGGAGCGCTCTGACCCCCTCTGATTTATTTGTTTCCAAGTAGCTTTGCAGTATTGCATCAATGTGAAAATACATCTCCACATCTATTACATTTGGCACCTGGCATATGTATGGCAAGCATCCGAGCAAGGCACAATGACAAAAGTCCTCCACGATATTTTCCCTCTGATATATTAAATATTAAATATGCACAGTGTCATTCCCTTGCACAAAAGTATGCTATGCGTACTTTTAAGAACAATTCTGGAGAAATGCTTCCGATCTCAGAAGAATGAGAGCACAGCATTTCTCTGGTACTCATTAAAATAACTTTTTTTTTCAGGTTTGTATATGAACCTGAATAAAAGTTATTGCTGCTTTAAAAGTTTTATTAACTTTATTAACCTATAAGGTTAGATAAAGGAACTAGGTTAGAGCTGAGTAAACTGTGGGTAGATTTTCAAGCCCTACAACCAGTGGTGGGATTCAGCCAGTTCGCAACACTTTGGCAGAACCGGTAGCTAATTTTTTGTTTCCCAGGCCCAGAATGGACTTCCAGATGTGGCATCCACACAGAGAACCAGTTGTTCACATATTTGAATCTCACCACTGCCTACAACTGCTCATGCCAAGAGAAGAGAGGACAAGGCAAGAAGCCTATCCGGAGCACGTGGCTGAACTTTTAGAATTCAAAATGGTCATAAGCAGAGGAATAGCTGTGTATTGGACTCAAAAAGAGAAAGGCTGAGAGTGTCATAATTTGAAGAACATCAAGACCGTGTCCAAAATATTGATTTTCAAAGCCTGCAGAATTAGACTTAAAGTTTTCACAATGTAAATTCCCAGTAGAATCAAGGACTCACATGCTGTTTTCCCCCTAGATTTAGCTTACTCATTCACACTTAATCCCAGTTACCTTTTGAGGACAAGGCAACTGGTACATCTTATGTAAAGTGATATAGATCTTTAATGTTCAGCCTATTACTAAATATTGCTGCTTTAGAGCAGATGGCAGTATCTAATTGACCTTGGCTAATCACAGAAAATTAAGCAGGGTTGGGTCTGGGAGGCTACCAAGAAATCCCAAGGTTGTAGGTTAGACTGCATATAAACAACCACCTGAAACTAAAACCCCCAGAAGATGACAACAGCTAACCATTGCTCTAGTGCCCCTAATCCAGATTTGTCTCTGCAATTCATACATGGATTTGAGGAATGTCTAGTATTCTATCTTTGTGGTTCCTTACTCTGTCTTCTCAACTCAGAGTAGCTATCACTGGTGGTTTAGAGGAACTCACATCTGTAATCCATAAATTATAGGATGTTAATATAGACCCTCATTAACTGGATATGACTTAATAAATATTTTAAGGCTGAAGATCCAGTTAGGTCTAATGGTGAAGGCACCTGGCTAGAAATTGGGGGTCTGTGAGTTCTAATCTTGCCTTAGGTGTGAAAGCTGCCTCAATGACCTTGGACCAGTCACTTTCTTTCAGCCCAACTCACCTCACAGTGGGGAAAATAGGAGGAGGAATAAGTATTAGGTATGCTTGCTACCTTGAATTATTTATAAAAATAATAACAGTGAATAATACATCTAATAAAATAAATAAATAAGATAAATAAATATTTTGCATGGCTATGTACCTGAAGAATTTCATCACATTCTTAAAAATCATAGACACAGAAGGCATATATGTTAAAGAAAACCCAATTGTTACCCATATATTTTTCTAAAATAGAAAAATAGTTTGAAAATACAATTTGACTGTAGGGAGGATAATAATATTCGGGAAGCATAATCCACTTTACCACCATCATCATCACCTTTGCCTCACACACTGTGGTGAAATTCATAGCCTCCACAACTACTTTTCATTAACAGAAGATAAGGGTGTCCTCCAGAGTGTGGCTTCTGGAATTTGGAATACCCATCTGATACCTTTATTCTGAGAACTGTAGTGGTGGCCAGTGGGTTTCTGGGTGCAAGGAGCTGGTTGTTGTTAACATAAAATAACTGAGTTGGAAGGGACCTTGGAGGTCTTTTAGTCCAACCCCCTGCTTGAACAGGAGACCCTATACCATTTCAGACAAGTGGTTGTCCAGTCGCTTCTTAAAATTCTCCAGAGTAGAGAACTTACAACTTCTGAAGGCAATCTATTCCATTGGTTAATTTTTCTCACTGTTAGGAAATCTCTCCTTAGTTGTAGGTTGTTTCTCTCCTTGATTAATTTCCACTTGTTGTTTCTTGTTTTGCCTCCTGGTGCTTTGTAAAATTGTTTGACCCCCCACTTCGTGACAGCCCCTCAAATATTGGAACACTGCTATCATGTCTCCCCTAGTTTTTCTTCTCACTAGAGTAGACATACCCAATTCCTGCAACTGTTCTTCATAGGTTTTAGCCTCCAGCCCCTTAATCATCTTTGTTATTCTTCTCTGCACTCTTCCCAGTGTCTCAACATCTTTTTTATATCGTGGTGACCAAAATTGGATGCAGTATTCCAAGTATGGTAAAGCTGTACTAATACTTGGTGTGATCTTGATTCTATCTCTTTATTAATGCAGTCTAGAATTGCATTGGCTTTTTTTGGCTGCTGCAGCACAATGCTGGCTCATATTTAAATGATTGTCCATTAAGATTCCAAGATCCTTCACACAGTTACTAATACTGAAGAAGCCCTATTTACAGGATCACCTTTCTCCAATTATCCCTGCTTCTTTTGTAATATTTGACAGGGTGAGCATGTTCCAATTCTCTTTGGTTAATAATACTATCTTCTCAAATCCCAGAAGTGTGCCTTCTCTGTTGCTGTGCCCCCTCTGTGGAATACCATTCCTGCAGAGCTCAATGTGGCCCCTCTCTGCTCTACTTTAGAGAAGCACTAAAATCTTGGCTGAGGTGTTTTGTGATCTCACTGTGTAATGACTGATGAAAGATGGCTGAAATAGATTCTTTTCATGTTTCTTCCACAGCATTTAACTGTTATATCTTTTCTATTTGGATTATTTGTTTTTATTGAGTTTTTGATGTAAGCCACCTCGAGTCTTTCCATATTGGTGGCCCTTTAAATGATTGATGAAAGATGACTGAAACTGATTTTTTAATATGTTACAGCAAAAGCATTCTTTAATTGCTATACCTTTTGCATTCTGAGTAAGTTTTTTATGGAGTTTCGATGTAAACACCTTGAGTCTTTCCAAATTGGTGGAAAAAATAAAATAAAATAAATAAAATAAAATAAAATAAAATAAAATAAAATAAAATAAAATAAAATAAAATAAAATAAAATAAAATAAAATAAAATAATAAAATAAAATAATAAAATAATAAAATAATAAAATAAAATAAAATAAAATAAAATAAAATAAAATAAAATAATAAAATAAAATAAAATAAAATAAAATAAAATAAAATAAAATAAAATAAAATAATAAAATAAAATAAAATAAAATAAAATAAAATAAAATAATAAAATAAAATAAAATAAAATAAATAAAATAAAATAAAATAAAATAAAATAAAATAAATAATAAAATAAAATAAAATAAAATAAAATAAAATCTTTCCAGCCTCTCAATAGTGGCTCCACTCTGGGACATGTGATCAGGAAGAAGCTGGGATTAAAAATGTAAAAATCAGTAGTATTCCCAGTTGTTGCCCAGCTGTTCTACCATAAGGGAAATGTTTTTCACAGAAGTCCCTGACTGAATCTAGAGTCTAGACTATTTTTATCCACACCAGATATGTTCCTCTTTCTGGCTCTGGAAAACTAACTGCTTACAGACAGACAGAGTCCCTAAACCTTTTATATATTTTACTGTCAGTGTTTATTTCCAATATTTTACTTTGGTAGAGTTCTAAAGAATAAAAAGCTTGGGAAACTGTTAAAATCTCTCTAATATGGTTTGGCCTAGAAACTTTGGAAAAGTTTGAGAACACTAGAAGCTGGAGTTTTAGGTTTTTTTAAAAAAAAATATTAGCATTTATTGTAATATAAAATTGGCATGAAAATAAAGTTCAACAGAGAATGAGGAAAGTACTGCAAAGTAAAAAGGGAAAGGGAAAGAAAAAAAGCAGTGATTTCTAACATTTTTGGGTGCAGTAAAGTATAAAATATAGTCACAGCCTCAACATTTTGCTTTATATCTCTAATAGATATAAGCCATTTCTATAGCATCAAAGTAGAAGTTGGAGTTTTAGGATAATGATTAAAATAAAAGTGGTTAATTAAAATAAATAAAAGATCTACTTAAAAGAAAGTGGGAAAAGACTGTCCCACCCATATCCAACTACTTGTGCTTTAATGGCAACTGAATATTTGAAAATCCTAGTGGAAAATGGTTTTTGTTGTTTTGTTTGAGGATATGCCATTTTTAAGAGCGAAAAGTACTGGGGAGGAATGTATACTCTCTTCTCCCATCTTTGGCTTTGCTTGCAACAAGCCAAGCCAAACAAGAAATGCCACATTCGGTCCTGATAAGTAGGAATCAGGAGATTAACCTCTCTTTTTTGGCATGGGGATAAACATGATAATTGGCTAATCACTGCAGGTCAAACCAGTTGCAAAGACTAGTCAAAACTGGACAGCCTTTTTAATCCTACTGTTATCTCTAGCCAATCCAGTTTTTCCAAAAGACGGAGATGTAAATGGAACAAGCAAACATGCCAAGAGCAGTCCATCTGCTTTTTATGATCTGCAAACAAGCGATCTCAGTTTCCAGGATTTATTTAGCTGCTGAGAAGTGATACCTAGATGACTGTGATACCTAGATGACATAGATTGTCTTGCCTTATGTACTTTTAAATACTTACGTTGCCAGGAGAATCTCAGCAGATTTTCTCACTTCTTGAGGCTACTCTGTGCCTACCAAATATCCTCTCTGTGCAAATTTTGGCTAGCCATGGCAAATGTGCTGAGTCATAAAGCACTGCTGGGATAATATGACAACCTTAAATTAGGGTTCCATTCCTTGGGTGAAATTATCTAGACAGTTAGTAGAAAGAAGCAAACAAAGTTTTTGTATCTTTTTATTGTTTATTTATTTAATCAATTTATGTACAGTAGTTCCCCATCTGAACAGTGCGGTGGCCTAGACATGGAGCTCTTACCTCACAATCAGGAGGCTGTGAGTTTGATCCTAGGTAGTGGGAGATATTTCTCTCTCTAGGTGCAAAGAGAAAATATCTGCTGCAAAATCTGCATAGCCATCAGGAAGGGCATCTGGCCAGTAAATTGCTCAGCTACAGTCAGTCGCTCCAACTCCACCCTGATGCAAGGGATTATAGGGTCGTTAAAAGAAATATATATATATATATATCCATCTCAACAACTCTGGGCGGCTATATAAATTCATTAATATAAATTACAGTGAGGTGTATTTTTGTTCATAGTAATTCCACTCCATTTTCATCGGCAACGCCAGCCCAAAATAATCCACTAGCATTGTGTCCACTGAGCAACCTCAGTTCTCAAACTCCACCGTCTTCCTCCTTTTTCTTTTAGATGTCTTTAATTTCTACCTTTTTTCCCTGCACATATCTTGATTCCCCCAAGCAAACTGATACTTCCTTCTTTTGGGTGTGGCAAAATTTTGAGTACATAAAATCGGCACACTAAGAGTGAGTTTTTCATTAGTATGTAATATGATTTTAAAAGTTGCTGCCCCAGTTGGTGGGGTTTTTTTTTACAACAATTTAAGTTTCACAGCACAGAATAATTAGCAGCATGGAAATAGGACTGTCATTTTTTCCTTTAAGAGCATCTTAACATTTGAGTATTTTAAAAAAAAGCCTTTATTGCCTGATTAATCTTGCTACTCATGACAATTTAGGAAGGATCTGATGATATAATCATCCACTTGTAATCCTCCCAATTTTTTTCTTCTATCATATTCCTTCTAGAGACAATCCACGATTCCACGAAATAAAGATGGAACGGAGTGGATGGAATTGTCAGTGCTGATGATGTTACCTAGTCTGAGTAATGAAACCTCTGCAAGAAAACAACCAAGCTCAGAGAGCACCAAGGACCTCTCATTTCAACCCTCAGCTACAAATATTTGCCATTATTGGTAATGGAACTGTTCCTAGTTTTCCAGAAGTTAACTGAAAACTCCTCCATCTACAACGCAGTCATCTTTGCTTTTAAGTTGATTCTGTCTCAGACTTGACTTCTGGCAACTGTCTGGACTGATCCCTGCACTTTTCTCGGTAAGATTTCAGAAGTGATTTGCCCTTGCCTCCATTCCTAGGGCTGAAAGAAAGATACTGACTAAAGTCATCCCGCTGGCTCTCTGCTCAAGGCAGGACTAGAACTCACAATCTCTCATTTCTAGCCTGATGTTTTGATGGCTACACCAAACTGGCTCCCATAATTAAGACTACATCAATAAAAACTCCCTTAATTCAGGGTAGAGTCAGGACAACTGGCTGGAGCTGAGCATTTACTGCTGGATGCCCTTCCTGGCACCATTGCAAGGTTCACAGCAGATATTTTTTTCTTTGTGCCTCAGGAGAGTAACATCTACGGCTACCTAGGATTGAACTCTCAACCTTCTGAGTGTCTTCACCATAGGCCACCATGCTGCAATTAAGAGATCAATATCAATATTAATTAAAATTTAAAATTGTATATGTAAATTTAGTGGTATAGTCATACGATAGCTCTGTATGAATAATTTGAACATTATTTCTCCATAACCTAAAGACTAGATCACATTTATTGGACTGGTTGTAATTTTAGTAATATTAATGTTATTTTGTGTTCGTCAATCACTGAAATAAAGTTTCATTGACATCCTTAATGGAAATGGGCAAGGTTAGACTGCAGTGCTAATTAGAGAAAAACAAAAGACATGGGAAAAATATTCTTCCTTTCCAGTTTCTAGAAATTTTGCATATCTTTGCCACTGGGTGTTATTAGAGCTTTGTATGGAGCTAATATAGAAAGAAATTGAAAATTTAGTCTTTGTCTCATTTATTTCCTAACTACACTGGCATGATGTGCCAGTGTAAAAAAGTAGCTAATCCCTTAGATCCAATAACTGATTTTATCATATTTTGACTGCAAAAACTTCAGCCAAATACTTCAGCCAAATACTGTGTAGAAATTTTTGCATATTCCTCCGTTGCTTGATTTCAGTAAAATGTTGCTTTATTGTATGAATTTCTCATTTCAAGTTTTGCTATGGCGTTTTTGTAGCATTTAGACCAAGATTTTGATTTGGCCATTGTAAACGATTGGATTTATTCTTCATTCATTCTTTTGGAATCACTGTGTTTTTACATGTCTCCTTTCTGCTTCAGGTTCATCTGATAGTTCAAAAGTGTTCTGTAGAATTCTCTGATACAAAAGAGAATTTGTGCTTCCTTCAATGATAGCAAGTCTTCCAGGTACTCAGGCATCAAACCATCCATAAACTATGACAGCGTCACTCCATGTTTGACAGGTGAAAAGAGGATATTGTTGTGTAATGTGCTGTTTGGTTTCCACCATACAAAATGACACCTATGTAGCCTGCCCCTGCCCTCTTCCCATTTCACTTTTGATTTATCTGTGCATAGAACATTTTGCCAAAAGTCTGGAGGGTCACCCAGTTGCTTTTTAGCACATCTGAAATGAACATCAATGTCCTTCTTAGGAAGCCATGGAATATGCCATACTATTCTCTCATTTTTCAGAGATCAATCAGAGTTTTTCTAATGGTGGAATCATGAATGCTAATTTTAGCCAACCTAAGTGGGGCCTGTACAAAAGGTCCAGTTTGGTGTAGTGCAGGGGTAGGCAACTCAACTCCCATGCTGGCTCAGGAATTCTGGGAGTTGATGTCCACGAGTCATAAAAGAGACAAGGTCGCCTACCCCTGGTGTAGTGGTTAAGGCTACAAACTAGAAGAGAACCCTAGTCCTACTTTAGATCCAAACCAATCTGAGTTACCTATCTATGCCAGTCACTCTTTCTCAGCCCTAGAAAGCAGACAATGCCAAACAACTTTCAAAAAAACCTTGCTAAGAAATCTGCAGGGACTTGTCCAGTCACCAGGAGTCAACACTGATTTGAAGGCACGCACACACACACACAGGTGGCAGGAAGGGAAGAGATTTAGGCTATTGGGAAAGAAGCTTCAAGTTAGGCTAAATTGAAATGAGCAACCTCCAGAACCAATGAATCACACACGCGCACACAAACATACACACACACGCACACACAGTGCCTGCAGATCCCTGGATACTATTTTGTTACACATTGGGAGTTCCTGCATGCTTTTATGCAGGAACTCTTGGACTGGTTTTGAGAAGACAAGGCAACATCAATATCAAGATTACATCCCTGACTATGCATAATTGGACCAATAGAGAACCTTAGTTTTGTAATTTTTTCCAGATTGATAAGCATCAATAACTTTTTTTTTTACAAAGATCTTCAACAATTTCTTTCAAGCAAGGGTATGATGTAGTTCTAGAACAGGGGTGTCAAACTGCCGGCCCGCGGGCTGGATGCGTCATGCCGAAACCACACTCACCCCAGTTCTGGCAATGGTGAAAAAGTCACAATATGTCGCAACACATCACGTGAGGTGGTGAATTTGACATCCCTGTTCTAGAATCTGCATGGCAAAAATGTCTCTGTGATGAGAAGAGTCAAAATCTATGAAATTTATATGGGGCAGGGCTCATTCAAATTAGCCCTGTTTAATGAATATATCTGGCCATGGTTATTCATTTAATTGAACTGACTGAACTGTAGCGGGGACTGCCTGAGAGTGCTTGCAGGAGCTTGACTGGGAAGGGAAAGATTGGGACAGCTGCAGTTGGCTTGGGTGTGGCTGGCGTGAGTGGAAGGAGGAAGGATAGAAAAGGGAAGAAAAGGAGAAGGCCGGGGTGGTTGGAGTTGAGAAGAGAAGGTCTGGAAGCTTATTTTATTTTTCTATCAAGGGTATTTTAAATAGAGGCTAGATAGAGTGAAGTTTTATTGCTTCCTCCGTGGGAGTATATCTGAGACGGAGG
>NW_015386675.1:632749-638237 GCF_001527695.2 Protobothrops mucrosquamatus | reverse complement strand
GTGGTTTTGAATCCTGAAACCTGAAGAAGAATCCTAGAGAAGAAGCACCAGGAGGAGAGAGACTGGTGGTGCCAACTGTTGCTGTGGACTTTGGAGGCATCTGGACTGTGGCCATCGCTGCTGGCATAGGTGCTGGGACATTGTGGGGGGAGTTGCCCTGGGGGATGAGCCATTGCCATAACATACTGGCCGTCGTTGTAATTGTTACCATCTGGAGCCGGGGTTTACCACCCCCCCCCCATTTCATTGGATTCTGAACGATTGCTCAGGGGCCTGTTACTCCTGCTGCTAAAGCAGCCCTGAGCTGTTATATACATCTTCAGAGCATCAACCACTGAGACTGGTTAAGTTCGTGCCTGAAAGTCCTGCTTCAACAAGAAGAGCCTGCCACCCATTAATGCTGCATGAGCTCCGGTTGTAAGACAACTCATCGATCTCTAAAGAACATTGCTGCAAGGCTGGACAAGGGGGGACGTGGCTGGGAGGGCCTGGGCATTGGCGGCCTCTGAGGAGGTAGCGCTACAGAACTACTGTATATTTGGGGATCAGATTTGTGGAAGAAACAAATCTGATTCCATGCATAATGCATCAGATTATTAAATTTCGAGATGATATACATACATATTTTTGTGCAAAAATAGTATAGGCATAGAATAATAATAAGCATAAGCATAAGCAAACTAGCAAGGAAGGACATCTAGGGTTTCAATAGATGAGATTTTGGTACTGTAGTAGTAACTATTGGTGGTGATTGCTCAAAGGACAATTTTCATTGTAGAGGGAAGCAAATGAAAGAGTGAAGAAATTTCAGCAGGGAAAAATCTTAATAATAACAATTATTTTAGGATCCATAAGTAGCAAAGAACGGGGAATGGATTAGTTAAAAAAAGATGGGAAGATGACTAGAAGACCAACGAACTTTTGCTTCTCTAGAGCTGGGTCTGCACACATCTACTAGATGAATGTGTGTGTTTTGTAGTGTGTTGTATGAATCTGGACATTGGGTTAATTCAATAAACCACTGTTCCGTTAGCCAGCCAAGCGCATACAATCCAAAGTTTTGAAAGATGCAGTAAACCTTACAGACATAGTTTTCCACCTCCCAGCTTTAAATGTCAGGTTTCCATTCCTTAATAGATAAAACATGCTTTACGTCTGCTGTACCTACAGTAACCCTGCAGTGTTTTCTAGTGCTGGAGATTTGAACAAATCTGCTGAGAGTGGGCATTCAGGTATGCACAGAGCCAGCAGCTGTTAAGGAACACACCCATCTGGCCTATAGATTTTTCTGCAGAAGTGGCTGATTTTCTTCCTTCCCACTGATCCAGCAGAGACATTCAGACCTGGAGCAAAAAGCAACAGTGTCTCTAATTCTCTTTCTCTCTCACGCACACACCCTCTCTGTGTTTGCTTCATAGGTGCAATACAACAAGCAGGGCCTATACGTGACAGGGAGTGAAAATATGTATTTGGAGCATCAGCTTCATTAAACAATAAAGCACAGTGCATTGGGAAGGGCTAACATTTTCTAGAGAGGTTATATCATCTGCAGCAAATACAACCAGGAATCCAGTGTCATCTTAAAGACAAACACATTTGCTTCTGCATGAGCTTTCGTGAATCACAGCTTGCAACATCTGATGCTTGCAGTATTGTCTTGGGAAAGGAATATTACAACATTAAGTCCACACAGGGCTATTACTCAGAGAGGTGGTGAAGGAAAGGGAAAGAAAGGAATACTGAAGGGAGAAAAGGAGGACAGAATTGCTTTAGGCAGTGGCCAAAACTGGAGCAGTGCTGCAGAAAAACTTCACGTTTATAAGCTAGCATTCAGCTGACTTTGGCTGCAGCACACAAAGGCTTGCCTGTTGTATGGCCAATCAATCTGGATCAGGTTAATGCATGCTGGATAATTTATGAAACAGCAATGTAAATTATGTAAACTTGATATACAGCATGTTAATGTAAAGTACATAAAATTTACACACACATTGGGTAAATTTGGATTTAATAGCCATTTGGCTTTACTGAACCCCTTTCCTCCAATTAGTTTGTAAAACTAAGATTTTATTGACCTTGACAAAGTGGTTTTTGTTGCTGCTTTTAGATAAAAAATGGAATTAGGAAGCCTCAGCAAATGATGGCACATGTCTGGTCTTGGGCTTGGAAATGACACAGGAACAATCTAGATCATTACTCGGAAGAGAAATCACCCCGGAATATCAGAGCTATGACCTGAAGTGGGAAATGGAAAAAAAAATCTGAAAGCGGGAAATGGCAACCCACTTTTGTGTTGTTGCCAAGAAAACCTGATAGATAACAAGAATTGAGTTTAACTTGAATGAAACTTGAATATTATGGTTATGAATGATTAAATGAATATTGGCTTTTAAATAGATGCAAATAGTTTGGGATGATGTATTTTTTAGCTCCGAACTTTCAAAGATCAAGTAAGTGCACTATTGAGTGCATGTTTATTGTCCTTGTTATTTTAGCCTATCTCTGCTGAAACATAGCTGAAACTAGTGAAAATGTTTATATTCTCTGTCTGTTTATCCATCCATCCATCCATCTATCTATCTATCTATCTATCTATCTATCTATCTATCTATCTATCTATCTATCTATCTATCTATCTATCATCATCTTTTTATCCCTTCCTCCCTCTCTCAAATATCTTAATACACATAACAGCTAAAGAATATTCAGTTGCATTTTTCATCTGTTTGCATGCAGAAATTTTGAATACATATGTTGTATGTTTAAGCGTACACTTGATATAATAACGCAACATCTCTCCCTTGATATTTTTATATATTAAGGTTCAATATAGTCTAATGTAAATTGGGACAATATTATCTACTGTATTTAAATGATTAAAATCCTGGCTTCCTGGCAAGACGTTTAAAAAGCTCTCTTGTATACACATGGATTTCAGGCTACCATTAACTGCAAAGGGACACACAACTAAAAAAAAAAAATCTTAGCAAGCTAAAACACTTAGAATATGGTTTTTGAAGAAAAAAAAACTTTAAAAAATAATTAAAACAATCAAAATAGAAATGAACAACAATCACATTATTGTTCATGGTATAAAAATAGTAAAGCATAGTATAAAAATATTTAAACAGCAATTAGCAGTTGGGGAAAAAATCAGGAATGGGAAAAGAAATGAGGGCACTAGCCACCCCCACCGCCATCTTCCTCATCCCCACCGCCCCCTGGTAAAGATGTACAGGATTTAGTGACTGAAAGTATTAAGCAAATGACAGAGATGTTACAAAAAATGGATGCTAAAATTGAGAATAAGATTGATCAAGTAATACAGCAACAACAAGAATTATTACAGAAACACGAGGGTTTCCGTTTGAATATGACAACTGCTTTCCAAGGTTTGGCTGAATATGTGGACGGGGTGGCAGAAAGGGTGGAGGAAAATGAACAGAGGGCTGAAGCGAACGAGCAAAGATTGGAGTTCCTAGAGGAGGGTTTGGAAAATGTTAAAGGTGATGTCTTGGTCACTCAATTCCGGGACATGGAGTACGCGATTCGAATTCGTGGGCTGGCGGAGGATTCAAAAGAAAAATTAAGAGAATTAATTTCAGAAGCACTGGCAGATGCCTTTTTGGCTTGTGGTAGAGATGGTCCATCGCAGGAACTAATCTACGAAGAAATAGAACATGTCTTCAGAGTGAATTCTTGGGTTGCTCGTCAAAAAAATTTGCCAAGAGATGTGGTGGTATATTTTACAAGAAAAATGAGATGAAATGAAATAATGCAGCTTTTTTTACCAACAAAGATTTAAGATTTTAAACCAAGACATCATTCTTCTAAAAGAAATCCCAGCGAAAATACTCAGAGCGCGACGGGACTATGCTTTTTTGGTGCAGGAACTTAAGAACAGACAAATAATTTTTAGATGGGATATACCGGTGGGCATAATCGTGAATATGGCTGGTAAGCGTTACAGAATTAATTCGGTTAAAAAAGCGAATGATTTTATGGTGTCTGTGTTGCAAGTGGAGCGCCCACCCACATCTCAAAAGACTGACGCAGCTGAGCATCTGATTGTGGACCTCCCTTCTATTTCCGGTGTAAAGGATGCAAATGGGTGTTCAAAAGATGATGGAAAAGAACAAAGAATGACTCGCGCAGCTCACAGACGCAAGGAAAAAGAACAACAAGTGACAGCCCGCCCGTTAACATCTGATAGTTCGCTACCTGCTATTTCTGAGCCAGTAGGTGGCGCTCGACCTAAGGTTTTTGTTAAGTCCTACGCTTCAAGTATCGCTATAGGATTGAAATCAGCCAATGCTTAAAATTTCATCTTGGAATGTGGGGGGGCTTAATACACCCCACAAAAGACGTAAGGTTTTTCATTATTTAAGACATTTTAATAATGATATTACATGTCTACAAGAGACTCATATTGTGGTTAAAGATCAAAAATTATTGCTAGATTTTAAGCTTGGAGATTTGTTTGCTGCACCTGCTCTTAAAAAAAAAGCTGGGGTTGCATTATATATAAAGAAACATCTTTCACCTATCTTAAAGGAAGCTGACAAAGAAGGAAGATTTTTATTTGTGGAAATAAATTTAAATGGAAGAAAGTGTTTAATAGTGGGGGTTTATGCCCCCAATCAACTGTCATCTCAAAAACAATTTTATAGACAACTACACCAAAAAATTGTGGCTATGGATTATAATTCCTTGATTGTTATGGGGGACTGGAATGGGGTACTTGATACTTTAAAAGATAAAAAGACAACTTCTAGGGACGTGGCCCTTTCCAGACTCCCTAAATCTTTTTTTGCAATGATGGAAGATTTGGAGCTGGTGGATGTTTGGAGATCACAACATATGAATGAACGTGACTTTACTTTTTTTTCTCATAGACATGAGTCTTTCTCAAGGATTGATTTTGTTTTGACATCAACTGACTTACTCACTGCTTGTAATAAAACAAAAAATTTTCCCAGAACTTTGACTGACCATAGTATGGTATGGTTAGAGATTGGTCAACAAAAAAAGGAAATCTTGGAGAATAAATGAAAATTTGTTTAACTATGAGGACAAGGTCAAAGTTCTGAAGGAACATATGAAAGAGTTTTTTCAATTTAACTTGAATAAAGGTACTCCTATATATATTGTTTGGGACGCCAGCAAAGTCTATTTGAGGGGCCTGCTAATTTCCATGAACAACGCACATAAACATAAGCAAATACAGAGTAGATTAAATTTGGAAAAAGAAATTGGGATTAAAGAAAAACTACTATCTCAGCGACCAACAGATATTAACTTGAAGGCTTCTATTAAAATGCTTAAGGATCAATTCAACATGTTAATTGCTGATCAGGTAGCCACCAATTTGAAATATATTAAACATAATACATTTGCTAATGCAAATAAACCAGGAAGATGGTTGGCTTACCAATTACGCAAGAGACAAAAAGCTAGAGTTATATCAAAAGTTTTGGTCAAGGGTCGT
>NW_015386675.1:620522-631906 GCF_001527695.2 Protobothrops mucrosquamatus | reverse complement strand
TTTTATTTGGGAAGGCAAGAAGGCGAGAGTTAAATTCAAGATTATCCAAGATAGTAGAGAACGTGGAGGACTTAAAGTACCAAATTTGACACTTTATTATGATTCTTGTGCATTAACGTGGATGACTGACTGGATTAATTTGTCCAACAAAGGGATTCTGAATGTCGAAGGATGGGACTTGTTCTTTGGGTGGCATGCTTATCTTTTTATGCAGAAAAAAATTGATAAAACCTTCAGAAATCATATAATAAGGATTGCATTGTTAAGAGTTTGGCAAAAATATTTTTTTACATTTGATGTTAAGCTACCACTTTGGGTGATACCATCACATATTTTTCAAACTATAACCAGAGGAGTGCTGATGGAGGGACTTACATATAAAGATTTGTTATACCAGAGTGGTGGTGGCAACTGGTGCCTAAAATCAATAGAAGTTTTGAAGCAGAATAATCCAAATTTTTCTTGGCTTCTGTATAGACAAATTCAAGATAGATGGCGAATTGATAAAAAGACCATTTTTGTTATGGAAGATGGGAATTTTTTGAAGCAAGTAAGAGATGGTGCCAAAGGACATATTAAAAGGATATATAATGTTTTATTAGAATTGGACTCAGAAACTGAATTAGTTAAAGATTGTATGATTAAATGGGCTCAAAATACAGGAGAAACAATACCTATGGATACTTGGGAGTTAATCTGGGTGAGAAATGTGAAGTTTACACAAGCTCAAAATTTACGTGAGAATTTTTATAAAATGTTTTATAGATGGCACCTGGATCCTTCAACTATGTCTCGTATTTATGTGAACTATGAATCCAAGTGTTGGAGGTGTGGACACCCAGATGCAACTTTTTTTCATATGTGGTGGACTTGTAAGGTTATTAAGGCCTTTTGGATACAATTGTGGTGGAACTTACAGCAAATCTTTAAAAGAAGGATTATCTTTCTCCCACAGCTGTTTCTTTTAGGTATTACGCAAGATTTAGATGCAAAAGAGATAAATTTGATGCTTTATTGTTTAACTGCTGCCCATTTGCTGGTAGCCCAAAATTGGAAGAGCCCAATTCTGCCTACAATGGAAGACTGGAGATTGAAAGTTTCGAATCTTGCTGAAATGGCAAAGATTTCGGCTTATCTGAAGAACTACTCGAATGAACAATTTTTATCAATATGGAGAAGACGGATTGTTTATATTCAAAAGAAGTATAGACTGGTAGAACACAACTTAGGGTTTTAGATTTTCTTATTTTGTTTACTCTTTCTATCTTTTCATGTAGATTAAGATATTTTGTGGAGTTAGAGATATTAGTATTTGTTTACTTATATATGAACATTATCCTGGGATTAGGTTTGGGAAGTCCAGGGGGTGGGGTGGGGTGGGGGATTTTACTTCTTATTCTGTTTATCTATGATTATAATTGTTTTTTATGATGAAAAATAATGTTTTCCCTTTCAGCAACATTTGAAAGTGCTTTATCTCTTTCCTGGCTTTTTAAGAAACAGGATAGGAAGAGTATTGACACTTTTGAACTTTGGTGTTGAAAAAGACCCCTGAGAATATCATGGACAGCAAGAAAACATGCTGACGGGTCATCGAACAAATCAACTCAGAGTTCTCACTTGAGGCACAAAGGACCAGGCTCAAATTAACCTACTTCTGGCACATTATATCATACGAAGATCCAGCTCTGTAGAAAAGGCTCAAATATTGGGAAAGGTAGAAGGAAAGAGGAGAAGAAGAGGATGATCAGCAGCAGGATGGATGGATTCAGTTATAGAGGTGATGACTGCACCATTGGGAGACCTGAAATAACAAGATAGGGATGGATTGCCTTGGGGGGAAAATCTATGTGTTCCCTAAGAGTCAAAAACAACTTGTTAGTACATAATCTAAATCAATCACCCCATTGCTGTGTAAACTCTTGAAGGAATAGGAATAGGATAGGAAAGAGGGATGCTGCCGCAGTTCTCTGGGCTAATATTTAAAGATGTGAAGTCATCTAGGGGAGCCTGCCATTAAAGAAAAGCAGATTACCATGGACATAAGCAACATTCAATGGCTTAATAATTTCTCTCCCTAGTCCCCAGGAGAATGATAGCTCTTCTTAGGGTAGAAGGGCTCCCTAGTTTAGAATGTTCAATGCAACCAGGGTTTATTCTTTGGAGATTATAAGGATTGGGAATCTTTTCCTACTTTTTTATATATGTGTGGACCAAACATCGTTCTCTCTCAGTCTGTAATTCTTCATTCTTTGAACAGCTGCCCAAGCTGCATCAAGTGTTTTAATCCACACTGAAATACAGGATATAAATACAGGATATTATCCTATATAAATACAGGATATAAATGAAAATTAACTTGAAGCTGCTTTGCCAAGTGTGTAGAATGCCTGTGTCTTTAGCACAGGTTGGCTACCTCTTCTTGTTCAGCCCTTCTTCTAAACCTTTCATGTGAGCCTTCCGCAACTAAAAAAAATCAGAAGATGAATCTCTTCCTTATAGAGGCAATAAGACTCAAAGGAATGTTCCACTTCAGCACACCAAAGAGAGAGAAAGGGGGGGGGGGGTAGTAGTGGTTTGTAATAGCCTTGCTTTTTTTTCTTTCAAAACTGATCTGGTTCAATTTCTTAGCATCAATTTTTCAGCATTATACTTAGTATGCTTAGTATATTTAGCATATTGAAGAGGTCATAGTTATGTGTGTTAACCTTAAACCAATAAATTACATTTAGGTTTAATATGATATGGAAATCCTACTCCAAAGATCTTTAATTCATAATGCTTTGGGTACAGTGAACATATAATAAGAGTTACCAAATCTGGGTTGCAGTTCCTAGATCAGAACAAAGAAGTTTCTGTTTCACTTTGCTGCCCGAGTGGTGATGGGGTATACAGTATTTATCTATTATTTATTTATTATTTATAGTGTATGGCTATTGATCTTACATACCAAATGGCTCATAGCAACAACAAAACCACATAGAAACAATGAAAAAAAATATCCAAAACTAAACTGTGTCTTACACCAACAAATAACCCATCCATCTTTTTTATCATATTGAGGTAGTCTCATTATGTTCTTTTTCATTGTTTATTTTATTATGTTATTTTACTTCTGTTTACACTCGTTCCATTTCTTCCTTTTTATTGTAGTAAGCTCCCTAGTGTAGCCCCATGTGACTAGGAGGAGAAAGGGGGGGGGGAAGAGAGGATAATACTCCAGAATAGCAATAACAGCAGTGAAACATTCCAGTTTCACCTGATCCCAATGCTTGAGGAAGAACCAGTTAGGTAACCCCGATATGGTAGCCCAACTTCCACCTTGCTGTCTTTCCTAATCTTTTTGAATTCTATAAGTTTTATTATTGGATTGAAAAGGGCTGATATAATTCATACAGTAGTATATTTACAAAGCAATCTCAAAGTAAAATTGGAGTACCTCATTCCTTGGAAAGGAACCCTAAATATATATAAGCCTTCATGGCAGTAAGAACCTAAGAAACAATGGAGATATTTCATTGTGGGCATGGCCAGCACTGGAATATCAGTGTTTAATCTGTTTAATTTTTTCCGATGGGGAAGTGAAATGTCGCATTTTGGTGCAAAACAGAAGTGGCTGGCAAGGAGGCCAACACTGTTTGGCTACATTGTTATTAGCAGAAAGAGTGGGTGCTGATTGTAAGTGCACTGTGAATGTTGTAGTCACGATCATCTAAATATGTCTATGCCTGTAGAAACTAAAGAGCATTTTTAGAGCCAAATCAGAATTTGGAGATGTAAAACTGGTTGTCTGGAACTTCCTTGGGTCTAAATGTTAAGAGTGTTTAGTTAATTTTGACTGGTCTCAGTCTGACACAGTAGGCATTTTAATGCTTTTGGAAGAACCCTGCTGTGCTTGTAAGAAGGCTTGTCACACTTTTTTCTGATATTAAAATATTCATTAAAGTTGCCAACTAATGGGAAAATAAGCTGGAATATTTTTTTTCTTTCATCAGCTGAATCAAAGGAAAGCAGGTAATACTACCATGTCTTCATAGTAGAGCAGGGGTGTCAAACTCAATTTCACTGAGGGCCGCATCAGCATTGCGGTTGCCCTCGAGGAGGGGGAGGGTGTGTGTGACCAGGGTGGGTGTGGCCTACTGGGTGGGCATGGCCAGCTCTACATCATTCGCATCAAGAGTGCCTGTGGGGGCCTGGGCAGGAGTGGGACAGATCTGAGGGTCTCTGGCAGAAGGGGTGGGACCGGGGCAAGTGCCAAGGCATGGTCCATTTCTTCATTCCTCACAAAGGTGACATCTCCCCAGCATGCACCCAGGGGGCGGGGCCAACACATTTCTTCATTCCTCACAAAGGGTGACACCCCCTTAGCATGCACCCAGGGGCTGGTTCCTCGCTGTTTCTAGACAGCCTTGTGGAGCTAAGACTGAATGCATTTCAGCATAGATGGCCACCACAAAATTGTACATTGGCTACCGGCCGGCCTGGGCCAGGGCCAAGGCAGCGGGGGGCGTTCCCTCACTGTTTCCAGGATGGCTTCGCGGGCCGCATCCGTCTCCCGGGCCTTGTGTTTGACATGTCTGTAGTAGAGTGATTAATGGCAACACTTTTAAAGGCCCAGTTTCAGAGAAATTGTTAGAAAGCCCCTGCTTATGAGGAAGTTGCAAAGCTTTGGAGCAGGTGCTAGCCTATTTTCTGTGAGTAGAATAGCAAACTGTACTGCTGGGAAATCTGGTTTCTTTCTGGGAGACCTTTCAGTGTTAATTTGTGGATGGTTATCTCCATCCCAATGATGTATCCTCTGCTTATGGTGAAATTATGCAAGCATATAATTACCTCTCCATGCTAGGAAAAGTGTCTTGTGATAAATATGTGGGAAGATGATATAGTGTTGTTAAAGATACAGGTCTGAGTATTAATACCTAGCTTTTTAGCAGAGATTTCAAATATCAGTTAAGGGAATGGAAATGGTTAAAGCAATGGGTGTCGCTGTGGTATGTACTGTAGGGTATCGCTTTATGATATATTCAAAAATGCCTGAAATCTCATACAAAGTGATCAGAGTGTTTGCTTTAGTGGTATTAAGGTGACCAACTTTTTTACAATGAAAAGGAGGACACAAATAAATTGAAGAAAAAAATATCGTAAATAAAAGAAACATTTTATTCATTGCAACAATAATACAGAATACACTATAATATGATAAAGGCATAATAAAAACATTTGTAACAATAACATTTTATATTGTAATTATGCTTACATGCCGCACCCCCGCCCGCAGCTGCCCCGCCAGCACTGCTGCCCCGCTGTGTAGAGTGGGCGCCGTGGATCCCAAAGCACCAGCTGCGCCGGCTCCGGCCCCGGGGGGCAGCCCACCATTGACACACCCCGCTTGCAGCTGCCCCGCCAGCACCACCGCCCACCCTGCACAGCCCCGTGTAGAGTAGGCCCCAGGGCTCCCACAGCATGGGGGGCAGCCGGCCACCGCCGCCCCTCACACCCCCACCCGCAGCAGCCCCGCCGCCCCTGCCCCTTGCACCCGCAGCCATTATTGCCCTAGCAGGGCCAAAGATCAAGATAAAGTTATCGTGGTGTCGCCGCTCCTGTCTCCTCCAGGTATCTTCGGGACTAACTAGGAGATGGTGTAGTTGGGTAGCAGGGAGGGGTGCAAAGTTCCTGCCAATTCGCCTTCGCTGCAGACAACTTACATATGCAAAGTTTGCCGGCCGGGTGTTTTGGCATGCTCAGCAGCAATTCCCATTGGCTTTCGAAAGCCAATAGGGGGAGTAGCACAGCTCATGCAAAAGCTGGAAAAAAAACCATCAAAAAAAGGTGCCGGAACGCCATTCTGAGCATTCTATGAGGAAAAAAAAGCCCTGCAGATTAGTCTTCAAATATCAAAAAGGAGGACATGTAGGAGGACACTTTTCGAGGGAGGACAGAACTCACAAAAGGAGGACTGTCCTCCCTAAAGGAGGACGGTTGGTCACCTTACAGTGGTATAATAGATAGGTATACATTCAGACCTTGGGAAGAGCAATTTTATTCTAGAAATACAGGTATATACGTGTAAAATCTCCAAGCTTCTTTCTCCAGAGGCCAAATGTCTTCTACTCAAAAGGAGTGCAAAAAGGATAGGGAGGGGGAAGCTCAGCCAGAAATCTTGGGAAATGTGTACTCAGAACCAAATGCTGGTAAAAAATAATTCCAATTATTTGTGGAACGGTTAGATCTTCAATTGCATCAGCCTCCATCTTGACTATTTTGATTACACCTTACAGACACCCCTGTTTGCAGTGCATTTTTTAAAAAAAATTATAAACCAGACCTGGCAATTACTGAAAACCTTAGCTGAAAGGGTATATTGATATATTCTTTGTTCTACTTTGTTTGAAGAGTGATTGTAAACTTTTCTCTCTCTTTTTTTTTAAAAAATACACGTAATGCAATAAAGGACTGAAGGGGCTTTTATCTCCACTAAATTGACATAAGAGATTTTAAAACTTCTTCTTGTTTGTCATTTGAGGTCCATGACTCTACCACAGCAGTGTCATAAAATTAGTGAGGTGTTTTGTTTTGAAGGCAGGAAGAGCAGGGAAGCTTTTAAATTCTGTTCCTCTGCTAAGCAGATAATAGGAACTCTGTCCTTCATTTAACTTTTAGGCATTTTTATTTCTGCTATAAATTACCTTGAGGAACTGCAGGGAACAAAAGGTAGATTAAAAACAGATAAAGCAAAACACACTTAGGATATACATACTGTACTTACATACAGACACATATATATTTATTCATCCTTGAGGCCTCCAAATCTCTTAAGTTTCCATATACATCTCAAATATTTTAAATAGATTTGGAAATAAAGATTTGAACACTTGGATCAGGGCATCTCTTAGGTTTTTGGAAAGTGAGGAATTAATTTAGAAATCAAATTATATTTGAGACCTTACTTTTGTTGAATATCAATATGGTTTAAAGAACTGATAGGTCTACATTTAACAGACACAAATGATATATCTGTCAGGAACAGGAAGTCTATTCCAGAAACTTTAGGGGAAATTGGATAGCATAATAGTCTTTTTTTCCATTGGGGTTTCCTTAAAAATTGAAGACCTTTAGATCTCTAAGCCCTAATTTCTGGCTTTTGACCTGTCTCCATCAAAACAAAAGAAAAAAAAAAGCATTGCAATAATGCTGACTCATATGGAGTCTTTTGCTGTGCTAAAAGCAACATTTTCCTCTTTTGAAATGGTCTCCCTATTTTCTGTTACAGCAACCAGGCTATTTCACCTTACCTTGGACTTATGCAAGCTGTCATCAGGATGCAAAAATGAAGATCCCTGCTCCAAAGTTACTTCTCTGTATCTACCTGGCTGATGGAAAGTTAAAAGTTTGTAAACAAGTTCATGTTCAGACACAGCACACTGGTACCTCTTGTGTTAAATTGGTCTTTGAGATAGGAAGAAAAAAAAATCTGTTTAAAGACATTGTTGCAAATGATGTTTAAATCAGCTTTTGTAAGTCTACTTCTGTACATTCACAGATACAGAAGATTGACTATACAAGAGTATGGTGTTAGACCGGTACCAGGAAGACCAAGTTCAAGTCCACCCTGAACCACAGGAGATCCCGGGGTGATTTGGGGCACTCTTTTTTGGCCCAGCCTATGTTGCAGGTCTGTTGGTCATAGAGAAAAATTAGAAGAGGCAGATTAAGTATGCCACCTTGATTCCCAAACCCTAACTCACTCCACTTTCTGTCCCCAATATAGTTGGACTGGATAGTGCTCCCATTGAGTAGACTTATCAATTTACTTGGAAAGAAAAATCATATCCTAATTTTCTCACCAGATATGAGAGTGAGACTAAGAATGAGTTGGATGGTACCTTAATTTAATAGATAAACAAATAAATAAAATGTACTGAAATGAGCGAACAAAGGTTTTTGCTTCTTTTACAAACATTGTTCTTTCTGGCAAATAGTTGTTCATGAAACTGCAGTCCTCCAAATGAATTCTAATCTAAAACTGTTCTTATACCTAGTTGTCAAGATGAATGGTAAAAGACAGATGCAATCCCAGATAAATTAATGTGCGTTGTCCCAATTTACAAGAAGTGTGTTTCCTCTTTTCAATATCATTTTGAAAATGTATTTATTTGATTTGTTTAGTTGCCCATCTGAACAAATGATTCTGGGCAGTGTACATCATAAAGCATAAAAACAAACTGAAACAATTTGTTTCAAATCATGTCCAGTATTAATATCAAGAAAGCATGTTCGAGGACTGCAAGTAGCCAAGTATTTTTCTTTGCTGGTCTTAGTCAGATGATGGCCTACACCAGCTTGTAATCGGCCTAAGATGAAACCCGTCTCTATTAGCCAATCATTCTGTTCAACCTTATTTTGTTTTAAAGGCTTTTTTCATAAGTGAATGCATTCATAATAAGTTCATGTCAAGTTCATCAGGGTGTTTTCAGTATAAATTCATTTTGTGATAAGGAATTCTGTTGTTGTTTTTTTTAATTTCCTGAGGGGCCAGGAGAGGAAAAGAAAAGAAGGAATGAAGTTCTGCAGGGTACTGAAACCTTCTCTTGCCCCTTGTGACCTTCTGAAACCTTACTCAAATCAACCCATTGTTTTCTGAGATTTTATTAGGCAGACCAATTAGGCTAAGAGAGCATGAAGTAGATAAACAGCTGCAATTATCTTTTCCATGTTGCAGGCATTGTAAACTTTAAAATATCCCATATAATTGGACCAGATGATGTACTGAAGATCTCAATATATTCCTTATCAAAAATAAGGAATTTATTATGCCACAATAAACCCATGCTGTTTTATCCTCCAAGTGCCTTGCAAACCTATCATAGCAGGTCTTCCTGGCCCCATTAATGAGTTTTCTGGGGGAGATGACAATAAGAGCTTCATCACCCAATGAGCTCTCTTGGATAAACATATGAGGAAATCATGGGGGCCATAAAATGCATCTTCTTTGGAGCCTTCATCATCACTCACTAGGCATGTTCATATGCATATAAACTTGTCCAGTTGTTCTCCTGAGGTGACTTGCAATCTAACTTGCTTGTTTCAGGGCACAAAGATCTTAAAGAATTGAGGAGAAACCAGGTTTCCACAGAAATGGCCAGGACACTTAGGGGAATTGTGTCCGTGGCCCATTCTAGTTCCCCATTCCATAAATCAATAAAGGTCTTGATAGGATTCCCCAGCTTGTTCAATTTGTGTTCCTTCTAAATTCTCATAATGGTAGGCATCGACCCTTGATTTCTTCTGATCATTTACACATGAGAGACATTTAAAAACAAAATCCATAAAATTCATTATCAGTGCCTGCCATTTCACTTGTAGCTTTCCTTTTATTCTAACATAATCATTGCAGCATGCAGATTTCTCCTATACATTTAAGTGTAAGAGGTCCCTCCCTAAGGCCTAAAAAACTGCCAGTGCCATAGCAATGGGCATTCTAGAACACTTAATTCTGTAGGGTTCAAAGCAGCAACTGTGAAGAGAAATCTCTGGGTGGAAGCGATGTGACAAAGATGTAAAACTTTAGAAATATTGTGAAACATTCAAACATCCGAACAATATGAACAACAGGATGCTTTTTCTGAGATAAACCAGATTTCCAGTGGGGTGAGGGAAGGTCATACAAATACTAAAGCTACAAAATGGATGATTCAGCATCAACAGGACAATCAGTAAATTCTGGGTAAATGGAGCATTCTGCCAGCACAATACATTGATCATCCAGAAGACCTCTCAACACCACATGATCTCTTTGTGCTTTCACCAGTTCAGAGGTAATGAAATAACAGCAATTACAGAGTTCTCCCATTTTAATCACTAAAAAAGGTTTGACTTCAGATATTTAAAGGATGTTTTGCAGAGGATATTATCAATATGACCTATTTATTTTTGAATTGCTCAGGTAGCACCACAGTATTTTGCAGTTAAACAAGTAAGAGACGACCACATCAGTTACTCTTAGGCCTTTCCACATACACAGAGGGAACCACTGATGAAAGCTATTCTTACAAGTCCCAGTGGTTCTGCAGGGGCTTCAAAAGTGCAATGGAAGTTGTGCTGATGAAGTCTGGAGGTTGACCAGCTCAGTGCAGAGAAAATGCTGCAATGGCAGGGGTTTTTTTTCCCACACTTCTAGAACTACGGAGTGGGACAGCTTCATTAGAGTGAACTTTCAGTTTGTCCTCCTGGGATTTCTTCAGATCCTTCCTTCCAGAAGCCAAGAGCTAACACATGTTACCTTCTTCCTTTATCCTTTTGCACTGAATTTGAAATACTTTTGCTGGTCTCTACCAGTAGGAGTGGAGGCTAATGTTTCCCTGTTCTTTGGCTGTAGAAAGCCTACCTGGTGATTTGAAGAGTGGAGGGCAGGATTTTGGTTCTTCTAGTTATTGGTGTTTTCCAATTTGCTACGAGAAGGGCATATTTGGTTACTCAAGACAAGCAATTAATGACACTTGCAGGCAGCAAGCTATTCTTTTAGATAGCGAAACTGTGGTTAAAGACAGCCTGGAACTGCCCTGGTTATGATCACTTTCTAAATCCAGTATACAGTATGATTGATTGTCCATGTCAAAATCACTGCAGAAAAGATAAGAGAAACTTTGAGGTTAGGACAATTGTTCTCTGTTTTTTAAACAAGAAGAGTTTCCTATTTCTTGTAATAAAAAGGGGGAGAAAGAAGACTTGGAAAATGCATGAGATGAAAGCATTATGTGGACATTGCTTTCCTATCCTGTCCCCCTCTCCCACCATAAAACTATGAACAATTGAGTGTTAAATATATGTATTTTCTTTCTCTGAAAGCAGCATTTTCTGAACATTGAGGTCTGAAGGAAATAACAATAATTTTCAATATGGTAGAGGCAACTTCTGAATCAATCAAGAAAGTTTTTTCAAAAGAAGTTCAAGTTTAAATGTATTGGTATAAAACTTAGATTTTCCCTTTTAAGCATTCTTAGGTTTGTGAGTATTCAAAAATCTGTGTATTTTCTGAGTTGTGGGAAAACATAGCCCTGTAGCAATATGAAGCAGGAGAAACCATACATTCAAATTTATGCTAGAACTTCTGTACATTGCTACAGAAATCCACAACCTGAATTTCTGCTAAAGAATATAAACTTAAAGCTTTTGCGGATGATTTAGCTTTTACATTGTCTCAACCAATTGAGTCACTGGAAACTTTGTTGCAAGTGCTGCATCAATATGGCAAGGTGGCTGGATTTAGAACTAATGTTCAAAAGACTAAAATTCTTACAAAGAATATGACTGCTAAAGACAAAAAACAACTTATGCAAATATCAGGCTTTGAAGTGGTTAGTAAAGTTAAGTATCTGGGAATTTTT
>NW_015386675.1:579750-619387 GCF_001527695.2 Protobothrops mucrosquamatus | reverse complement strand
TCACTTACTTATGTAGAATAATATTTTGTGGAGTTAGGGATATTAATACTAGTTTACTTTTAGTTGAATAGTATCCTGGGATTAGGTTTGGGAAGTCCGGGTGGGGGGTGGGGGGTAGGGGTTTTTACATTGTGATGTATTTGTGATGTGTTTTTTTTTATGATGAAAACAATAAAAAATTTATATTTGAAAAAAAAAAAAGAAATCCACAACCTAGACAGATGTTGCTGCAAGCCATTTTAGCTTGACTGAAGCTTAATGCAATGTCTAAATGAATTCCTTTGCCACATACACCATTATTTTTAGCTTAGCTAAAAATATGTGGCTATAGCCTATTGTGCTACATAAATAATCCTTCCGTAAACCACTGAAGACCTGGCTTTCCCCCAAGCAATGGGATAAGATGAGGTGATTGCATATCAGAAGCTTGACTTGGCACCAAGTTTTTTGTTTTTAATATGTTGGGTTGTTATAGTTTTAATATGTTAATTTTTTAAAATTTTTGATTGGCAGCTGTCCAGAGTTTGTTACATGATGAGCAGCTATATAAATGTTTTAAATAAATAAATATAAATAAATTGTGACTTTGCCAACCAATCATGGCCAAGAGTGAGATGTGAACCACATTTTCACAAAATGGTTGGAAACGTTGGACTCCTAGATGTTCTGAATTCTTTCATTTCCCATCCTACCAAAGTTTATGCCTTGCTACATTCTCCTCCTCCTCCTCCTCCATGCAGTCCTTCATCCTCTGATGGTATGCAGTTCTCGTTCCCTTTCTGTACATCGTTGTGCCACTTGGCCTCTTAGTGCTTGTCTTGTTCATTCTTTCTCTTTCAGCTCCATTCCCCTCGTCTGGCTCACCCCCTCCCTTCCCTTTTCCCTCACGGGTGGTTTTGTCTCACTGGTTTGTGTGGTCTGCCCTGTACATTCCAGTTCTTTTTCTCCTCAGGACCTGACATGTTCCCTGCAGAAAGGGGATTTATCACATGGATTATGCCTTTCATTCTGGCTTTGTTTTCAAAAATCTCAACCTCCCCTTTCCCCCTCTTGCTCCTTGTTTCTCAGATATACCAACTTCACAATACACATATTTTGAAGCTTTTCTGGTATTTCTGACATATGTGATTCCATGAGTGTTTTTGGATTGAATTTCTTTACCAATTTCACACAAAAGCCAACTCACTTTCCACTACTCCATAGCTACATAAGTTTAGGCCCTTATATTCTAGTGTTTCATCTGTGCACTCATGTTTGTGTGTGTCTTCTCTGTGCTTAGGAAGAGAGAGAGAGAGAGAGAAAGAGAGACAGAAAAATATACTACTTTTCTCAACCAGCCAGCTATATGGTGCCTTCATTCACTCTACAGAAGATGTCCATCACTGGTTCCTGAAGCAGAGTGTATATTATGCTTAAGAGAATGCTGTAATCTCTCAGTGAAACTGCCTGGATTAACTACAGAGTAGCTGCATCCCAAATCCATTCAATAATATTTTCCTTTTTAATAGTCAAGAAACAAAATAATGCACTGGCATTTTAGGCTCATGTGTGCACTATTTTTTGTGTTTATATATTTCAGACAACCCATGTAATTTATACAGGCCAGAAATGTGAGATACTGAATTCTGCTGTCTAGCAGCAAATAAAAAAAATATTTTAATTTAGGAAACAGACAACTGGAATATTGGGATGATATATTTCAATCTATATCTTAGCTGCAGTGAGGTTTGTATTCTCCTCTGAACATGGCAAATTTGAAAGTTTACAGCAAGAGAGGCAAATCTTGCATTAGCATGCATGCCCAGCTATGTTTAATGATGGGGTAAACAGAGATCAGTAGAAATGCCTTGGAATAAAATTCAAAGGAAAAGCTTGACAACACACATGACGATGTACCTCTATGGCTATAGGAACTTTGCTCAAACTTTCATTCAAAGCAGTAGGTTTTCAGCCTTTGCTTTTGTGAGAAGGAGAAGGGGGAGATAAGGGGAACGGCTGGCCATTCCATTAAGCACCGAAGGGGAGAAACGTTGTGATAATCAGTTGGCTGAATCAGCCACATCTCCTTTCCCTACCTCTGATGCAGTGGTGAAGCCCATGCTCTTCTGTATGGGTCAGCTGCTCCTCTTTGTAGTAAAAAATGGAGCAGAAAAGGGGAATGAGATGTGAAGAAATTTACTACGCATGTTGTACCAAAGGCACTGATCCTGAGACAAGCTGAATGCCCGGAGCTCTAGTTTAATTGCAAAAGCTCATCCAATTTCCTTTGTTTGAGCAGCTGTCAGAATCAGACCCTATTTAATATGTGTCAAGTTATCCAGCCGTGAGAATGGAACAGAGAGGGTGGGGGTGGAGTGCCAGCTTCATAGTAAATGGCTGTGACTCAAATCCCACAGAGAGGGATTAAGGATCACTGGCTGTGTAGTGGAAGACTCCGGAACCCATATAGTGTTGCTTCCACTGAGTGGGCAACCAGTGGCCTAAAGATGCCAAGTCTGTGGATAAAACCTAGGATGTGCAATAACTGAGCTAGTGCAGGTTGTTTTGACAGGCCAGGGGATGTCAGTTAGTACTCTGGCAGGTCAGGGAACACTGTAGAGGTTTTATTCAGCCATTTTACCAAGCCTGAGAGAATAACACGATAGGTTAGTAACTAGAGCCAAAAAAGAGCCAGTTTGGTGCAGGGTTAAGGTGCTGCCAGTGTCACAGGAGACTGTGAGTTCTAGTCCGGTTTTAGGCATGAAAGCCATCTGGGTGACTTTGGACAGTGTCTCTCATCACAAACTACTCACAGGGTTGTTGTGGGGAAAATAGGAGGAAGAAGGAGTATTAGATATGTTCACTGCCTTGAGTTGCTTAGAACGTAATAAAGGCAGGTTTAAAAAAACCTTAAAAATAATTAAATAATAGTATTTAAGTTCAGAGTTGGGACTTCTACAGCTTCCATTCAAAGCTGTAGAAGTCACAGGCCTGACTCATGAGAAAATGCAGTGGGTGATCCAGCATTATCTATTTATTTATTTATTTATTTATTTACTTACTTACTTACTTACTTACTTACTTACTTACTTACTTACTTACTTACTTACTTACTTACTTACTTACTTACTTACCGTAAAATAATTTTATTACATTATTACCAAGGATACACATAAAAACAACAAAAACTAACCATCAAAGGAAATGATAAAGAGTAAAAAGAGAGTAGGGATAGAAATGTGAAAAAATATAAAGAAAAAGAAAGGAAAACACAAATATACTGTGTATATATTGTGACTTCTGGCTTCTTCTTCCAAGGATATAAAAAACACTTTTGACTGGTAGTTTAAGACTATAAGAAAATGTCCATTTCTCCTCCCCCCAAAAAAGGGGAAATAAATTTTAACAACCATCACATTCATATGTCAAAATGTGATGTTTCTCCATCTCCTGCAAAAAATCCACAAAAAGCTTCCAATTATAGATGAATTTCTTCAGTGATTTTTCTCTCACAAGAGATTGTTAACTTAGCCATTGTCGTATCATTGCCAGTTCTGTCATCTTTATTAACCATTCCCTTATTGTGGGTATCGTAGGATATTTTCAACAGATTGTACTTATTTATTCAGATAATCTATGGGGCTGCCCATCTCACAGAAGTAGCTCTAGGTGGCATACAAAGATTGAAGACCCCAACAATTCAAAACAATAACCCATGATGCCCAAGGTAAATGATCAATTCCAGTCCTAAAATCCCGTCTACAACAAAGCTTGAGTAACCTGGCCCAAACGCTGGAGGAGATAACCAGGTCTTGAGAGCCTTACAAAAGATTAAGAGGTTAGGGCCATCTGAATCTGTGGGATGCTATTTCACAAGGCACATGCCACTGCAGAGAAGGCACAACTTCTCTGGATTGAACAAAATGACACTGTTTAATTGAAGGGACCTGGAGCACGCCCTTTAGATCTTGTGAGGGGGAGCAGGAACAATGAAAGAAATCAGTCCCATAAGTAGCCTGGCCCTATGTCATGCAGGGCTTTATAGATGACAACCAGTGCCTTGAATCGCACCTGGAAGCCTACTGCGAGCTCATGGTAAATGTACACATAATGGGAGATGCCAAAAACTGTCCATGCCACTGCATTCTGGGTCAGCTGCTGCTTCTGAAAGCTCTTCAAGGGCAACTCCATGTAAAGTTTACCATTTCAGTAATCCATGTCTGTGGCTCAAACTATAAATCTCCTGAAAGAGCTGGAAATCCCAAAAAGCTGAAAATCTGAAGTCCAATGAAGTCGCAAAGGGGTATGTGAGGAGCAGGGGAAAGGATAACAAGATGAAAGGGGAATAACCAAATGGAAATGGCTTCGGTTATTATGCCAAAGCATGCAAGGTAGAGCATTTACAGGAGTGAGTGAAGAGAATTGGATGCTTTCTTTTTATTTACATACAAAATTATATCATATAGCCTAAGGACATTAACAGTATTTTTATAAAAGGACTATCTTTTCAGAATCACCTGTGGCTAATTCAGAATTATAGTACTACATACATGGAACTATCAAAATCAGTAGCACTGTATGAATCTAGCTGATCCTGGCTGTGCTGGCTGTAAAATCAAGTGACACGAGGCCTTAGCTTTATACAGTATTTACCAGAGAGGGTGCCATTTTTCTGTCTTCATCTTATTACCGCTTTTGTTTCTAAAATGTGCTGGGTAAAGATAGCAATCTGCCTTTTTGCTTTAAGTCTGAAAATATCTATTGCTGATGTACATATTAGAGTAGATAGAGGTCGCAGCTATTCAAGTGTGTGTCAACTTTGTAAGCTTTGAAAGGTTTTCTCCATTGATAAATGCCTATCCAGGAATTTTGGCCAGTCATAGATCCTAAAAAATGTGTTTATGTGGTTTCAGATATGTCGTACTCCTTTTAGAGCTATGGAAAATGAATGTTTGACCCAATGTTGATAAACACATATTATTCTTGTTTTTCCCCCCTTACCTTTATATCTAACTTTTTTTTTCTTTATACAGGAAATGTTGTAGAAGTTCCCATAGAGCTACCCATTTAAATAAAAGAATCTCTTCATATATGTAATTAGTTTTCTAAATGTAATGTGTTTAATAAAGCACAGGTGCCCCCAAATCAAGCATGACCCTTGATGCTCACATTTATGAAGTTTTCCTGGCAATAACACATAACTTGACATTGCAGTTTTTTCAGGGTTTTTATTTGTCTTTGTGTTTTCACTATGAAGTGAAACCTAAAAACTTGGTGTGATCCCTCCTCCAGGTCAGTCCCTATTTAACTTTTGAAGCCAGTCAAGCCAAGCGACATGCTGCTATCTGCTAAGATAACTAAAGAGGAAACAAATAAGTGAAAGTCACCATCATCTCTGGTGACCAAATCCTCTGAAATAAAATGCATTTTAGCTCTCTTGTAAATATCTTTTCAAAATCCATATAAGAATTCCAAGTTCAAATGGTTATCCAAATGTAAAGAAAACATTATTCTACATTGAAAATTAGGCCACAGATAGATAGATAGATAGATAGATAGATAGATAGATAGATAGATAGATAGATAGATAGATAGATAGACAGACAGACAGATAGATAGATAGATAGATAAGCTACTGGCATAAAGCTTGCTTATCTATCTATCTATCTATCTATCTATCTATCTATCTATCTATCTATCTATCTATCTATCTATCTATCTATCTATCTATCTTATGCCACCCATCTTGCCTAAAGGCAACTTAACAAAGATGGGGAGAAAGGGAATAAGATGCACACAGGGGTGGGATGTTATCTTAGTGCATTAACCAACTACAAAATGCCATACCTCCATTGGGGCTCCAGGCCAGTTGGCAGAGCCCTGTCTTCAGACTCTTTTCAAAGACCAAAAAGGTCTGTGTGGATTTTACCACAAGAAATACAATGTTCCAGAGGGCTGGAGCCATGGCAGAAAAGGGTCTTCTGAACCTTGTTAGCTGGAATTCCTTGACCAACAGGGTTCGCAGCATGCCCTTTGGTTAGTGTGGGTGGGGTGGGCCAATCCCATGGTTCCTCAGATAAGTTACATGGATTATGCCCTTTATAGATTAGTATGCAACATTTTTTTTTGTATTTTCCACACTCTTTTTATCCTTTTTAAAAAGAAATTATCTGAGTCTAAACAAATATGGTAACTCCTTTGGCGAAAGAATTCCCACAGTATTTCAGGAGCAATCTCTCATGTCTACAATGAACAACAGCTGTCAACATATGTCACTTAGACATCCTCTGCAGTTTTTTCAATTTAAAGAAATATAAATTTAGCCACACTGTGCTACTTTTTACCACTATTATGTACATGTCAAAATAACCATTTGTGAAAATCACAAATTAATTCAATGTAAAACTTGACATGGCTCTCTCAGAAGAGCAGAAGCAAGCAAGTTTCAGTTTGAGGCTTATCAAAGAATGCAACACTGATTTAACAATTTCAATGGTTTAATTTCAAAAGTTTAATTCCAATAAACTTCTACCAGAACTGGAAAGCAATTGGGTTAAAAACTGCACTTCCATTGAATCCAAATATTTGAGTTCGTATGGTTTGTAGTTTCAACTGTTTTTGTTTATGAGGGCCTTTGTGCTATAGTGTATTTTTCACTTTCAATTTTGCATGTTGAACCATAACCTGTGTGTTAATTGCTAGAGGTGTTAATTTACTAGATAGCTATATTTGGAATATTCTCTTTCTTTGAGGAGGAACAGATGAGATGACCCTTTGTAACTTATCTTTTGCATTCTGTTTATAGATTCATAGGACCAGAAAAAGCATCTATAAATCTAACCAATGCAATTGCTTTCAAGTTTCTCACATCATCTTATTTCTAGAAGATTCTCTGTATGGCTCAAGTCATTGCAAAACATTTGGAGTTATAGCATAATGTGTGCACATAATGATTTGCAGAGGATTGTGGTCAGACTTTCTGAGCTACCTACAGCTGCCTTAGATTATAGATTGCAATGTAGGAACTATTTATGTAGAAAATTCATAAGGCTGCCCATCTTAAATACATAAGTTGAATAACCAATTAAAGAAAACAATATAAAAGAATCCCATGACCAAAGTTAAAAATAATCCAATACAAAACAATGTTTAAACAAAAGCCATCAAAGCATCCTATAGCAATTTGACAAAACAAACATGCATCCATCCGGTTCCTTTAACATACTGGCCTTGATGCCTGCAGGAAAAGCTGGATCTTAACAGCCTTCTGGAAGGCCAAGGGAGTTGTGGCCCGTCAGATCTCAGTGAAGAGACTGTTCCATTCAGCAGTGAGAAGGCACATCTCCTTGGTCATGCAAGCTAACATTATTTATGTAACTATTGCATCCAAGGGAATGGGCAATAATCCTCAGATAACCTCACAGATAACTTGGTTCCATGTCATGCAGGAATTTAAATATAATAATCGGGACCTTGAATTGCACACTGGAAGCCAGTATAATGTGTGCAGTAGTGGTGTTGCGCAGGTAAACTTTGGAACACCTAAAATTACTATATTCTGAACCAGTTGGCTTCGGAGTGTTTTTCAAGGACAAACCTTTATATGAACTATTGCCACAATCCAACTGAGATTAAAATATAAATGACAGCAGAACTCCTGGTCCAGGAATGGGTGCAATTGGCACATTAGATGAATCTGGGCAAACCCCTGGGTCATGGCTGTCACTTGGTCTTCAAGGTTTTCTGCTGCTGGTTTAATTTTATAAAAGATTTAAGGCAGGAATCCCCAACCACCAGGCTGTGGACCAGTACCAGTCGACGACCCATTAGGAACCGGGCTGCGCATATGTAGGATCTAGATAGCGCACAAAACCACACAGACCGGTCTGTGGAAAAATTGTTTTCCCACTGAACTGGTCCCTAGTGCCCAAAAGGTTGGGGATTGCTGATCTAAGGCATTGTTTCCCAACTTCAGATATTTTAAGATGTCTGGACTTCAACTCCCAGAATTCCCTATTCAGCCATGCTGGATGGGAAATTCTGAAAATTGAAATCCGCACATCTTAAAATGGCTGAAGTTGAAAAATACTGGTGTAAGGCAGAGGCCACCAATGTTTTGAGCACCGACGACCAGTGCTGTAGAGAAAGGTTTTTCTATGGACCAGAGGGAGCGTGGTTTTGCGTGCTGCCTGCATCCTGCAGAGGGCGCTTCGCTTGTTTGTATGGACCGGTGCTGGCTGGCTTGCTGTGGACCGGTGCTGGTCCACAGACCGGGGGTTGGGCACCCCTTGTCTAAGGTATCTGCCAGACTGCCCTTTTCATACAGAATCGTCCTATCCCAACAAAACAAATTAGTGACACCCCCATTATTGAAGGAGTGAAGAATGCGGAGGCAGTTGCTCTGTGGCAGTCCCTTTCCTTCGAAATAGTTTGCCCTTGGCCTTGCAGTGGTTAGTAAAAACTGACTTGTTCTGGAGGGCATTTTGAGAGCGATTAATAGAATCCATCTGCATTTTGCACTGTGGCTCTGTGTTTCTCGTTTTGGTTGCAATCCTGCTTTTCTTATTCTGCTGTGAGTCTGTGTAGATTGTGATCTATATTAACTAACTAAATATGCTACCCAATGTTACCTTGTGGCTACACAAAGGCCAATTGTGGGAACAGTAGGCTTTTCAGATGCATAATCCTATGCCTAACTTCCAAGGAACATAATCTAACAACTCCTGATTTAGTCCAGGGTTAAATGGCTTTAATTATGCTAAGCATATCTGATTCTTGAAATCTTTCCATGAGCAATGGGTATTTTATAGCAGGAACCTTGGTGGGAGATTGCTGCTTTCAAAGGCTGTGCGTCCACTGTGCTACCATGGAGAAACAGAGAGGACTATGGCTTTGAATCAATGACACTGAGAAGTCAATGGCCCTCCTGTCATGACCTATTGAGGAGAGAAAAGACTGGCTATTATAGAAATTTACCCTAAAAACAAGCAGAATGGTGTGGGAAGTCATGGCAGATCTAACATGCTCATTCTTCTTGTCCTGCCTCATTTGTCCATTGGATACCAAACTGGAATGACAGATGTGTACAATGTAGTGATTTATAGTGTCAGATTTGAGGGCTGGGGAGATCCAGATCCAAATCAACACTCAGATTACCACTGTGATCCAAGTCTTAATCTTTCAGGGTAACCTCAGCACCAACAACTATAGTTAGGAGAAATGGAGGGAGACTGCGAGGAAAAGTTATAAATGAGATAAAATGGCATCTCTACTTGTGTCACAGATTGGTCATGAGAATTTGTCCGACTTTGTTGTTGGCTTGTTGGATCGGGTCTATGACAATTCACCCTGGCCAGCTCGCCATGGTCAACTCGCCACTGGACAACTCGTTGCTGGACAAAATTTACACTAATAACAAAGAAATGGAAGAATACAATCATTAAAGAAAGGATGCAAAAGGAGGGACAGAATGAAATGTGATAAAAAAAATTAAAATATTTTTTTTATTTATTTTAAATAATTAAATAGAATTGTTAAATTGTTCCACAGTGAGTTGTCCCATGGCAAGTTGGCTGTGGTGAGTTGGCCGCAACAAGTTGGCTGTGGCAAATTGTCCCATTCCCTGTTGGGTCTCCTGATAGAGCAGTTGCCTGCATGACTATTTAATCAACCTATTTTCTTTACCACATGTGCTAGCTGTGGTACAGTGAATTTGTACCTAATTCTGAAACATGGTCTCATGCAATTTAGCCTTTAAACAAATGTAACAAAATCCAGATGGCTGCTTTTGTTAGAGAAAAGTTATTTCAGAAGGGGGCAATTTGGATCCAAACATGTGGGGAGTGTATATGTGTTTAACTCTCTCACTGTCTATGGTTTTTCTCTAGCTACTCTTTCCCTTCCCCATAGGATTCCTGAAGTATGTTTATCTTTTGTGCACCATTTGGCTTGTAAAATACCCGCTGTTTGGCCCGATCACGCAAAAGTAGCTCAAACGCATTTTCAGTTTTAAAGTCTGGGAAATGTTAAACTATATGAGAGCTGTGATTGCTTAACTCAATGGCAAATATCCCAAGAGGTATACATTTTCTAAATTGTTTGGAAAAGTACCTTTTAGGAAGTTCAGGTTTTGATATTCCACAAGCAGCAGCCTTGAAAATTGTGTAGTAGTATATCGGTCTGTCATAACTGAGAAAGCTGAATATACAGATTTAATTGGTGGATTATTCAACTATAGCTAATCGCAGGCAGCTAATTTAATCTTTCGCAAATGTAATTTGGTGGAGTTGAAAACGAATATCTGAAGTCTCTCTGCTGCTTCTGGAACCTCTCAGCAAGAGAGAACGAAAGTATTCAAAAATAAAAAGAGCAATTGCCTTTTTTGTTTCAGTGGTAAACTATTTTAGACTTCCTCCAATACTCCAACTTGGAATCTACGCTAACGTCTTGGCCGGGGGCCAAATTACTTATGTTGAAGACAATTGCTTAATTAACTGACGGCCTTAACTTTTACCAGAAATAAATTTTCACACCGAGCATTTATGAAGGGCTTCCTGCCGGGAGTCGTCTCAGCGGTTCCAGAGGTATTCCCAACCGTTTCTTACGCCCTGCGGGCAGCAAGAACCTTCGTGGTCTCCGGTCCTGCTGCAGCCCGAAGCGGGGCGCGACGGAAGTTCGTGACGAGGTTACGGCGCAGCGCAGGTGGCGGCGCAAGAGCCCGGCAGAGTCTAGGTATCTTTTGGCTTAAAGCTCCAACCTTGGGGGGGGGGGGGATCGGCTGAAGGAGCCTTTTGCCAGCAGCCGGGAAAGGGTGCACGGCAACAACTTTGCGGATTCCTCGCAAGATTGCTGCTGCTGGTTGGAAGCGCGGAAGGCAGGGCAGGGCCTCCGCCTGGAGCTCCGCCTTCAAGGACGCTGGGCTGCTCCGCTTGGGGCCGACGAAGCCGGTGCGAAGCGAGGGGGGGGAAAGACCACGGCTGCCCTCGCGGGGTCTGCTTGCAAGAGGATCAGATCGGGAGCCTCCGCAGCTTCGAATCGCAGGATCCTCCCAATCCGCTCGGAACAGGGATCGTCTGCGAGGGGAGCGAAGTCCCGAGAAGAAGCGCCAAGCAGGAGCGTTTGTGGAAAGAAACCTGGCTAGCTGGTTGGCAGAAAGGCGCTTTGACAGAAAGAAAGAAAAAAAAAGCTGGTAGCCACAAGACACCTCCCGTCCCAAGCCGAAGATCTGGACTGGCCGAGAGATTCCCGACTGGCGAGTGGGAAAAGCCGGGCCAGAAAAGGGGGACCCGGAATCCCTGCGTTGGGCTATAGGAGAACTCTCTCCGAGGATTGCTTTAGGAGCCCAGACAACAGGCTGGCCGGGCGGCCGGCTGGCAGGTTCCCGTCTGGCGGAGGCGCTGTGGAAAGGTTGCTGCTAGCGAGATCCCAGTGAGTGGATCATGGATCCCTTTCAGGGATCCCACAACAATATATATGCCTGAGCGAGAAAGAGAAAGGGGGGGAGCAGCAAGGAAAGAGCGATCGGAGGAGCACTTTCCCAGGATCTCATCTCCAGCACAGATTTGAGCGACGTTTCTCCGCTTCTCTTTTCCCCAGAGAGATCCTCCCACTCGGATAGAGCATCCCGACCGCACCAGCCAGGTAGGGACTTTGGAACAGAGTTGAGCCGCAAACTGCTCGATGTCTCTGCCTGCCTTCCGGCTTGGGGAAAGGGGGCTTGGGGCCCATTGGAGACCCTGCAAGTGTGGCCCCAGGAGGCTGAGTCCAACGAGGCTCTCGTTCTGCTTCTCTCTCTCTCTCTCCCCTTCCCCCTTTTCCTTTATACAGATCGCGCTTCATTCTTGTGTCAGATGGCTTGGCTAAAGAGGGAGGGAAGTGGGGAGAAGAGGCATAATTGAAAAATCAGGTCATGATTTCAAACTGCTGCACAGCTGGCCCGTGGCTGTTCCGTGTTCAGCAAAGAGGCAGCCCTTTTTGCTGTGTTTTATTGTTGTTGGATACACTTCTGTAGCTGTAATCTTCTCCCTCTCTCTTTTCAACCCCCCCCAACCCCTCAAAAATTCTGGAGGGTTTATGAAGAGCATCTGTTGAGCTGTGCTTGACTTGTTTTCCCCCACTCCGCCACCAGGATGGGATCTGTGTCTGTTGGGGAAAATTGCATCCTGTTGGATAAATTCATATTCCTTTGTGTGCAGGGCAAAAAGAGCCTGGGGAGAATTGGGGGTGCAGTGGGGGTTGAGGGTCTCTGAGCAGAGCAGAGGAATGCCCTTTGATGGGCTGCCTCACCTTGTGTCTTTATTGCCCTGCTGATATATTTTGAATTCCTAGAGAGAAGAGAGATTTGCAAACATCTGTGGTCTCTTTTTCACAGCATAGGTCAGCTTGCTTGCATCTCTCGCTTTTTCTTCTCGAAAAAGAGATTCTTCTCAAGCCCATTGCAATATTTCCTTTGCAGCTCCCTCTGCCTGAAAAGAAAAAGCAGATGGATATTAGAGACAGTATTACTTACATCACCTGGAATTCCCCCTCTCCATTTGCCCTGGCCTGAAGGGGAGGGGGAGGGAGAACCCCCTTCTTATTAGGAACACGAGTCAAAACATGAAACTTGTCAAAAGCTTTCTTCAATCACAGCTAATCCGCTCCCCCTGCTAGGCTGGTCCAGACTGGCTCCCCTGCTCTCTATTATGTGGGATACACAATGAATGATTTTTCCTGTCTTTGCACAGATTATGCATTGCATTTACAAAGGCAGTGGGAACCACACAGACATGGATTTGTTAATCCAATGGAAAGCTAGTATGATCTGCTACCATGCGTTTGGATTGCTAGATAGGGCTGTGATGGCTATTGGCCATTTTATACGACCCAGTGGTGTTTGTGTGAGCTGCTTTTCTGTGTTTCCTCTGGTTTCGGTGTCCAGTTTTCCATGCATTGTGATAGGGAGGAATTGTCTCTGACGGAGCAAGGCTTACTATGTTGTAGCTGCAAATGCTGAAGCTTGCAGGATCCAGCCCTCACAGCCACATTCTGTGGTAACCTAAGATTAGGGTGTACATTTATGGAACAAATGAGAATATTTTTCAGAGAATGACTAGCAGGAGGTTTGAAAGAAGAACCATTGGTAGTTTTGTATCTATTGATCCCCTTTCGACTCTGTTAAGCAGATTTCTATACTTTCAAAAATCTGCCAAACCAGTTTGAACCAGAGGTAATAGTGGAACAAATATATGTTCTGTGCAGTTTGAAAAGGGCTGCCTCTTTCAGCGCTCTCAATTTACATAATTTATACAGTCAGGGAACAGTTGAACCCTGAATCTGTTTATAAGATTGCAGCCTTATGTGCGGTAGTGCAGAACATACAGTGACATGCTAGGTTCCATTTGGCACCTCTTCCTGCCATTCAGCTTTTGGACTTTTTGCTGTACAATTCCATGTTCAAGACACTGCTGTATTTTGGTATGAATGGATAGAATTGTAAAATGTTCCAGAACTGGGGTGTGCAGGCAGATGAATCCAGCTGAGCTCTTCCACAGCTGCTAGCTTAAAACCATCCTTGAGGTGACATTCTTTCTGCCTCTTATGAAGTTCCTCTACCAAATCACACACAACTGACAACTTGTATTGGTCAACCCAGCTGTCTAGTTATACTTAGACACATTTCATTGCCTGGCTCCAATCAGTTTGGTGTTTACCTGAGCAAGTTGCTTGCATTCTTTCGGTTGATGGGCCATTGAGAATATATTTCTCCTTTCAGAAATATTTTAGAGGTTGAAACAAGTGTTAGTATAGGCTTTCTTTGCCTATGGAGATTCTTAATCACCCAGGCCATGGTTGTTCCAAAGGTGCTTTTTCAAAGGGCAACTGGACTTTGGTTTTCCTTGAAGATGTTTCGCTTCTCATCCAAGAAGCCTCTTCAGTTCTCCTCCAAGAAGCTTGTTTCAGTTTTGAGAACTGAACTCATTCTGAATGAGAAGCGAAACGTCTTCAAGAAAAAACAAAGTCCAGCTGTTTTATGAAAAAACACCTTTGGGATATAGGTTTTCTTAATCTCTTTTCCAATGTTTTTGCCAAAGTATTGCTGTGATCATAACCTTTTTCCTTACCTTCTGATCTTAGATTGGCTGATCTCATTTTTGCTAGGCACATTTAACATCCTGTTCATCCTAATGGTGCTCGTGCAAGTGGATTTCCCTGTTAGATGATCTCTGTGCATGCAAACTCCCTCTCTTTCTTTATCACACTTTGCTGCTCTTACTGACAGCAAAGTCTGCTCCCTACATTGACTGGTAGAGTTTCCTCAGTTGACTGCAGATCTCCAACAGAGGCCACTTTTTCTGCCAAGCTGTACCGAGATTGCTGTTCCCTGTGTCTTGCCCCTGTGAATTTATTCTTGCACTGTTTTTCCTAAAGAGATAAATTAGTCTTCTCTGAGTTGAGCTTGATTCTTGATCACTTATGTTCTTGTCATGATATGGATTTAGCCAAGTATTTCTCCATCTTAAGATGTATGGACTTCAACTCCCAGCATGCTAGGGAATTCTGGGAGTTAAAGTCCACATATCTTGAGATTGTTGAGGTTGAGAAACCCTAGGCTAGCCTAATTGGACTTCTTAGAGGATTTCCCATTCAAATACTAAGTTGCTTAGATAGTATATCTTGTGACTGTAATAGAGATATTGCCAGACTAAAACAGGAATCTTGCTGGATCAGGAAAAAAAAAACTCTTATTTTGCCTGTTTTCATCATTGTTTTCCAAAATGGTAGTTTGATGCTTCAGAGAAGCTCAAAAAGTTTTGCATTTTGTGGATATTGGTATTTATTCTCTGTACACCAGAAATATGTTTTATAACACAACTTATCCTGTCTCCTCTGATTTGCATAGCTTTTGGCCAGGGTGCTATCTTGTAGACTGAAGTCCCAATGCAAGCAATCTTGATTAAAAAAAAATCAGGTTTTTTAAAATTAATCGAACTGTGGATTCTCTATCAGTGTTGAAATGCTAACCCTCTGAAGAATGGAATCATATTAAATAAAACTATCCTGTGAAACGCAGCTGGTCTATTGACTGTTATTGGATATCCCCAATTACTACTAATAGCACAACAATACTCCAAATTTGGAGGTTGCTTGTAGTTTCAAACTGCCTCCAGTTTTTCTCTCCAGTATTTTTATAGAACCTTCTAGAAACCATGCACATTCCAGATTCAGTATCAGAATTATTGAACCAACATTGAATTCAAATTTTTCAGTAATGTTTGGTAGTCTACTTGAGTTTCATTTTATGGTCTCACCACAAATGCTTCTATGTATGTCAACACTGTGATGGCCTTAATGTGCCAGAGCTGCTCCTAACCTGGGTTTCTTGGACACATTTTATCATGAACAGCTGTCTACAGAAGGGCATAACACTGACATGAAGTGTATTTGATAGAGATGGCTCTGGTTGATGATGGCCAAGGATACATGCCAGTTTAGGCAATCTGCTACCCCCATTTTTTTCTTGTATCACCTGGATTCTCTTTGACTTCATTGCCAACATGGTATCCCACAAAACACATGATTGCTGTAGTAGTAGAAGGGTAAAATAGGCTTCATATAGTTTACAATAAAGCAAAGTCAGAACCATAGATCTGCATGATGAGACCCCACCACTTTGTCTTACATAATTGAAGCCTCTAATGCCCTCCCCAACTACTAAACTGGTTGCCATATTCTATGCAGCCTGGGCTATAAATGAAATTCTGTGTGGCTGGAATCCCAGTTCTGCCATGAATGCTGAATTTTGAAGCCTTATAAATTATGCAAACTCACATTGTTTGCCTGTTCCATAATCCATAATGCTAATTTTACCAGACTGCTTGTGCTGATTTTGGAGTGGGAAGGAAAGTTTCTACTTTGGTCATGGTAAATCTTGGTTCTTGATTTTAAAAATCTTTACATCTTCAAGAACCTCTTCTTCTCAGAGAAAGCTAAACTTTGTCAATAAAACCACATTGTACACTGCCAAATCGCTGCATTTTTGTGGGCCCAAGTATAATAGTCACACACACACACACTGTTTGATTCAGCAAGGATTTATAATATTTGATTATATATTGATTTCTGGATACTATTTTCCAATAAATTATCAAAGGGGGAAATTACATGGTTTTAGTCTTTCATACAAACCATATTGTCCATTAGTAATGATTATGTAGGATTATTTAAACTAGTTTTGCCACTCACCAAAGTTAAGCTACCAAATCTGTCTAATTTAGTTATTTCTCAGTAGCTTCTAGTATATTTCCAGGTCCAATTAAAAAAAAAAAAAGAAGAAGCAAACCTGGTTGTGACCTTCACAGTTTGAAGCTGTGGGACTTGTAGAATTATTTTTGCCCACATATACATATATATAAAATCAGTTTTTAATGCCTTATATATTACCATGTTACTTTTTTGAATTTATACTTTGTTGGAAGCTGCCATGAAAACATTCTCTAAGAGGGTAATCTGTAAACACTTAATAATAATGGATTTTATTCCCTTGGGAGACAGGCTTGCATATAAGTACCTGTCATTTATAAATCAACAATTTTGCTTTGTTTCCATCTGCACATACTTATAACAGATGCAAGGCAGAGGAAGCAAAGAAAAATTTCTGTATCTGGTTTCCTGGAGGGGATATCTGTCTATCACAGGAAAGACAGCAGATTAAAATTTATAAATTTGGAATACTATGATCACTCTTTCTTTTGTGAAAAACTAAGCCAACTTTTTAATATTTTTTAATTCCTTTGAACAGATGTGTTTTAAGAGCTGTTTCAGGCACATATGTGAATTCCTTGCATATTGCAATTTTCAACATGTGTTCAATAGAGGTCTGTTGCACAATAGAGATCGATATGCAATATTACAGATCGATCTAAATCAGCACATGTTCCTTTACTAGACTCATGTGCTTTATGAATGGGAAAGCAGGATTGAGCTTTGAGTTCCACTGGTAAGTTTGTACATCTCCCCAGCATTGCCTTTTAGTGCCTTATGGTTGTATATGCATGTTCAGGAAAGGAAAACTCATCTGCTTGAGCTTCTGTGGCAAATATGTCAAACAAAAGGCCTGTGGGCCACATCAACCAGCCATGTGGTTAGTTGTGGCCCACGACCCGCCCTGGAGACAGCAAGAGGCCGCCCCCGCTGTCTTGGCCCCACCCCCTGAGTGCACACACAGGAGGCGGTGAGTAGTGGGGCCTGGCATCCCGGGTGAAAGGGAAGTGCTCAGAATGCGTCTCCAAAGTTATAGATCGGTGCCGCACTTGCCACCAGCACCTCCATGGCCTGCCCAGACTTGCAGCCCTCGAGCGCTTCCCTTTCACCCGGGACACCAGGCTCTGTGGTTCATCACCTCCTGCACGTGCGCTGGCCATGCCCACCTGACTGCACCTACCCAGTCGGCCGCACCTACCCATCCATGCCCCCGAAGCCTGCCCAGGATAACCACAATGCTGATGCGGCCCTCAATGACGTTGAGTTTGGCACCCCTTTTCTATGGGAATCCTGTTCCTCTAGATATCTAAGTGTGTAAACCCCTCTCAGATGTACATGCTGCCTAGTATACTGTATAAGGGATGGGGAAGAAACAAAAAGCCTTACTCTCTATTCCATAAGGTGAACCCGAAATATAGGAAGGCTTGCTTGTAATCTTCCTTGGTTTGGATGATTGGTTGACCCAGACCGTGGCACTGTTTCTAAACAGATGCAATTTAGATACTTTCATGCTGAATCCAAACAATTCATTATCAAGACCTAAGTAAAAAATGGTATGTGGGCACAGCTAGTCATTGGCAACTTCTACAGTAAGGTGGCAAAAGGAGGGATTAGAAGAGAGATGGATTGATGCAGCTCCTGGAGCTGCTCGTCATTTATTGCTGAAGTTTGACAGCAAACTACACTACTGAATTTCCAAAGGCAAAAGGAAATAGCAATAATGTGTTTGATGTATATGTTGCTTTCCTTTTAGGAGGTCAAGGTAGAATATAGTAATCCCTTCTCCCATTTTCTCCCACAGCAACCATCCTATGAAGTAAGTTGATGTAGGGATCCAGTTTGGTGTAGAGATTAAGGTGCTGGCCTAGAAACCAGGAGACTGTGAGTTCTAGTCCAACCTTAGATAGAAAGCCAACTAGGTGACCTTGGGCCAGTCACTCTTTCTTAGCCCTAGCAAGAAGGCAATGGAAAATGACTTCTGAGAAAACTGCAAGTACTTTTGTTTAGGCAGTTGCCAGGAATAAAAAACTGACTCAAAGACACAATACACAAAAAAGTGAGGTAGGCTGGTGTGAGACAGAGTGATTGGCCCCAAATCCCCCAGGGAGCATCTGAGGGCGAATGTGAACTTGGGTATCTCCAGTACCAGTGCAGTTATTTAATGATTGTGTCACAGTCTAATAATCTCTGAAATTATCCAGAATGATATGATTATACTTAAAACTCAGAAGTATTTTGGAATTGAACGGTTTACTTTTTAAACTATTTTTATCTTTTCAAAAGCCTCTAAATGACAAAAAACACTAAATGTGGGCTTTTGTTATTATTAAAATATAAGCCGGTCAAAGACCAAAGCAAAGATGATGATGATGTTTAAATATATGCAGTTCTTGTAGAAGCAGTTTAAGAAAAAATATGGCAAAAAATAGTTACGCATCTGTGTTGTACTGTCTGCTAAAGCTTATACACGTTCTTTCTGCACGTGGTGGGAGCATCTGGCTGGCACTTCTGGAAGCAAAATATTTATTTTACGATTTCATTCATTTGTTTGATTAACTACAGCTTTGGATTTATTTTTTTTAAAAAATCTGGCTCTGCTTACTTTCATCTTCGCTTCACTGAACTATTCTTACTGCCCTTGTTTGCGCTCTACACAAGACTAGAATATAGCTATTGGATCAAAAAACAGTTGTTCTCTCTAATCAAGAAGGAGTCCTTTTGACAAAAAGTGAGCTTGCCTGTGGGTGTTTTTTGCCTGCCAAAGAGATAGAATTGAGAAGAACCTTGCAATAACCATCCAGAAATTTGTTGTTAGATGTACTTGAGAAACCTCTACAGATTTGCCGTTTTCATTCCAGCAAACAAAAACAATACAGATCCATTGCATCCCTAGCCATCTTAGAGTTTCAAAACGAGATTTCTCAGTTTGCATTCACCAGACAGCCCTGAGATTCTGTCCCCCCCAAACAACAACAACAACAACAAGAACAACAAAAAGTGGTCGGATTTTTTTCATTTTGGAAAAAAAAGCCCAACAACTATTAATTATTTTTTTAAAAAAAACCTGCAGTATTTTTGGAATATCGATCTTTTGCAAATGAACCCTTAAATTGCAGATGACCTTTTTAAAAATGCTGTCACAGATCACCGTGTGTCTCACAGTTCCTGGTTGTTGTGCTGGGATAAATTCCGTGCACTGGGAGAGAATTGTACAGTGTTGCAGAGACACTTTTCTTGCCTGCAGGTTGAAAAGGAGCACAGCCTAGCAGAAGCTTTACCAGTTGATTCATCTGCTTGTATAAAGTGGCCCTTCCACAGAGGGCTCTGCTCTTGTATTAAGCCTTGAAGGGGGTCTTGCTAATTGATGAGGTGTAAATGGCTTTGTCAGAGAGCTGCTTGTGATTCCAAAGGGACACCTGCTTATCCGTTTACACATGTCCCTGCAAAGATTTCTCTCCCCCCTCTCTCCTGTACACAAAATGCTGCTCTGTACTGTTCCCTTTCCATCACCTCTTTGTCTGAGAAACTCGGCTGCCTGTAGCTTGTTAACCTCCTCTGGCTTTTCACATCCTCTCCCTTCTTCCCTCTTTCTCTGTGTGTTCCCCATCTGGGAAGGTCACACAGAAATGATGCAGGGCAAGATTGCTCCAACACGTTTTTTAAACAGCACCTGCTCATTACACCTTCCCTGCCATCCTTCTTGCTTTCCCTTCTGAGCCTCAGTCATTCTGAACAGGCACTGCCATTTGTGCACTCGTCTTTACCTCTTCCCTGAGACTTCCAGCGGAAATCCATCCTGTGGCAATTATTAATGCACAGTTCTGGCTTCCTAGTTAACCCTGAGACCTCAAGGCTGTGTCACTGTAAAGTACTCAGTATCTAAATATGTGGGTCATTTTTATCTATCCTTATATCTCTGCGAGCTTGACTGGGTAGGTTTGGCCAGCTACATCTTTCCTTGATTGATTGTTGGGGAGAAATTTTCATCAGTTTATCAGAAAATTAAGAGCACTCTTGTTTTATTTGGGATCCTGTGGCCGTTAAAATATAACAACTAAATTATCTCACATCTCCTTCAGTGCTCTTTCCTTCTACTCGGTGATAGCTAAGTTTAATTTCAAAGGAGCTCTAATTTGTCCTTAATTCAGTGTCCATGTAAGAGGTATCTGGTTATAGGTGGGATGAAATGACTTTTTTTGCTTTATGAAATGCTTTTTAAATTATAAATATGCAAGGAAAAAAGGAACTAAAAGCAAATAGACTCCTGTAACAGGTGTAGAAACCATATGGAACAATATGGACATCTTGATGTTGACCATTGGAGAATTGCCAAGAACAGTCACCAACTGTTATGCCATTAATACGAGGGTGGAGTTCCTGCAGGGAGATTTTAAAAAAATCAAGGTAACTACAACTATGTGATTAAAGCCCAATCAATTTTTGATCCTTTCTCTGAAGACACCCCTATATGAGGGGAAAATTAACATTAAATTGCACTTAATTGTGCTTATCTATATTTCTAGATCATGTGGGATTCTGAAATATTGTGAATGGATTAAAAAAATGGAAGGATAAACAACATTCAAGACCACAAATTGCTGGAGCAGCTCTAAAATGAGGCTTACATTAAAAGGGAAAGGGTCAGACTCTGCTAGAAAATGCCAGTATTTTATATAGTCTTGTTATAAAAACTGAAATGTTTATTTATTTGGATTTTCATATCTTTTGAGCTTGTATATTTGTAATTGGATCATGTATGCTTACAGGGGAGAACGTATGCAAGTTTGCAGTAGATCTCTAAAAATGGTGCCCCCTTAAGTGCTTATTTCCAGTTTCCTCCCTTGTAGCTAAATATGCTACCTTATGCTCAGTTGTTTCACTTGGCTCAAAACTTGACTTCTACACACAAATATAATTGTAGCTGAGTTGCTTTGAGAAATAAGTTAAAACTGAGAAGAAATGAAAATCCATTTTGTAGTTGTAGTCTGCTATGGCAAACACCCAATATGGAGTTTGTATTTGATTTACCTTCTCTGTCTTGGGACTCTTAAAAATGTGGACCTCATGGTTTAGAAAACTAATCTGGGGGATTTTTTCCCCTCCTCCTCCAATAATATATTGCCCAGTGAAGAACTCTAGTGGATTCAGGAGTATGCAAGTTTGTTTGTGCTTTTTCATTTTATCCTACTGAAGGATAATCCTAAAGTATTAAATAAAATAAGGAAATTTTCTTAACTTTTGTTAGGAAACACCAACAATTTATTAAACAAAGTGCTTAACAATCTCTTTGCTGCTCTTCCTGACAGGTGGGAAGGACCTGTGTGAATGATCTGTGCTCAGGAGGCTGACTGATTCAGATACTCAATATGTTGTTAGGTAGATGCTCATGACAAAGTAGAAAAATCAATGGTAATGGGCTTGCTCATCAACACCTGAACACACTGCTAATCCATATTTTACAACAGCAGCATGTTTAAAAAGCTGTTGAGAATCTCTTGCAGTTTGCCGGTAATGGGAAAACGTTGGGTACATTTAGGAAATGGCTATTGGATGCCTGTTGGTGTTTTCAGAATCTGTCTCTTCACGGAAAAAAAAATTAGCAGAACAGGGTGAGGTTGCTATAGGGGACTTTTTTTCCTACCTCTTTTGTCAATTTGGCTCCATCTGTGCCTTGCGTGTTTTACTCTGAACTATGCTGACAGAAAAGCTATATTCTTTTAGGGAGATAAAAGAAGGATATTAGAAATGGAGCAGTCAAACAGTAAAGGTAGTCCAGTCAATGTTATATTCTCCCCTTCAGCTTTTTACTCCTTTTTTATTCCTTAATTTGTTTTCAGTGACCCAGATATGTTAGATAACCATAAACATGCTAGTGATACAGCCTGGGGATAATAAGATTCATGATCCAACTGATGATTTTCCCACAAATTTTATGAATCAGGCTGAGAAAGCATACTGGACATACAGTTCTGTCCTTGTTCTTACTGTCATCATCATCATCATCATCATCATCATCATCATCATCATCATCAAAAAGTTGGAAGGGACCTTGGAGGTCATTTTCTGCCAGTTTTATTCATCCTCTTGTTGCATCTGCTAAGCCATGATGTTGTTACTTCTGAACCATAATTTGCTCCAGTTCCAGATTGGAAACTCCTTTGAAAAAAATGGCTTCAGTTGCAAAGTTAAAGATAATTTATTGTTATAGTTGGTCAGATTTTAGTAACCGGAAAGTTTAACTTCTTATGAAATAAGGAAGAAAGGAGTGTGATGCCACTCTTGCACCCCAGTTGATATCTTACAATAAATCCTATGACATCTGATTTGAAGCATGGCTTTTAAAAAGTAGGCATTTGCTGGACCTGACTGGTTTTGTGAGAGAAAATGGGCAAGATCCATTTTCACATTTTATTTTGGCAATGCGTTTTACATCAGCTTAACAAAACTCACCTTGATCTGATATGCATTGTTCCTAAACAATGGTTTTAAAGTCATGTGGACTTTAGGCAGGGTAACTGCACACCAAATTCATGAAAAAAAAAAGTCAATTGGTTTGTTACCAATTGAGTGAAAGGGGTAGGATTTGATTTTATTATGTTTCTATATCTGATTGCCAGGAAAAACTGAATGGCCAGTAGTCAATTGTTCCCCCCCCCCCTCAAATCCAATAGTTTGAAGTAATAACAGCTGGCTCCTTTTCTATTCATAATAAATGCACATAAAACAGAATCTTTTTGCCAGGCACAGCTCATTTATAAAATATCCTTCGTTCAAAAAAACAAAAACAAAAAAACAACCAAGCAAACAACATAAATATTTATCAGTCATACATTGGTTTTGACAGTGTGTTGGTTGCCCCTTGCATCTTTCATTGTTATTTTTACTGTTTACATATGTATTTGTTTTTATGCCTTGCTAGCTGCCCAGAATTATTTGATTAAAATAGACTATATTCATTTGCTAAATAAATAAATAAAAATTTGCATTGGTTATATGACAAACCAATGGCAGGCTATGTTCACATGTGCTATAAATGGCTGAGGCCATTTTCTGAACTGCCCTGGAACGTACTGTTGTTAGTAGAGGGGTGTGTGTGTGTGTGTGTGTGTTTGTGTGTGTGTTCCTAAAAAATACAGCCTTAGCAGAACAATTAGTTGGGGAGGAAAAAGGAACTTATAGAGAATTAAGGACATTTTGTATGCTTTCTCTCAGAAGGCAGCAAAGGTAAGAATGCGAGGAGAAGAGGCAAGGCCTCAGAAGCTGTTTGGAACCTGTTTTTATGGCTGAAGAAGGAGAACAGAAGAAGCACTGAACTGAAATTCAGGAATTCCTGTGGAAAGTGGGTAGAAAAGCTTGATTTAGGTGAAAAAGGAAAAAAAAAGAAAAAGAAAGCTCTGGGGCCAGTTTGGGAGTTGCTAGGGGCCAATTGAAGAGCAAGTCAGGAAGAAAACCTCTCGAGCGATCCTGGGGAATATTAGTGGCTACATTATTTATAGCAAATGGACAGCCGAGAAGGAGGTTAAAAATCCTTCTTGACTACTAGTCTCTTGTATCTGTGTTAAATTGTGCATGTCTCTCATTCCCTAGAAATGTTGTTGATGAATTAGGAGTTTAGAGAAGAGCAGCAGAAGCTATTAACGGGCCGCAGAGGATTGATGAGGTACATTACTAAAGGGATGGCAGATACAGGCTAAATGATGACTAAAAAGATTGCTTACAAGTGTCTGGAGAGTGTAAAATGATAGAGAAGGTATGCTCCCCTCCCCCCCGCCCACCTCCAATGGATTTAAGCTTTTGTAGCCAAAGCGCACCCATTTTTTAACAAATTAAGATAGAATACTTTTTTTACTCTGAAAAAAAGTACTGTTATTGGCCAAACTTTCCCTGTTCCTGTCATGTACAGTACATGTTTGACTTTAGACAGGAGAGCTAAAATTTATTTTGTGAAGGATGGAAATTGTAATCCAATGGAGCTGGAGGGACCTCAGGCTGGGAAAGGCTCTTTAAGCACGTTTAAGAGTATATTGTAAATTACCCAGCTTATTATGTGTTTATTATTAGCTGCAGATGTATTTAGAGGAATGACTTGTGAAAAGGTATGGATCATTCCCAACCAAGTAATTCTGCCCGTCCCATAGATGGATTGGAAGGAGATCAGTGACTCACACAGAGCTGCGCTGAGCAGTTCACTCCATTCACAAGACGATGCGTGAGAGATCCAGGGAAAAGCAAAAAAAGATATATTTTTTTTGGTAAGGCTTACTACTGAGACAAACAGCTGCACCCTTCGAAGTGGTGCTGAAAGCTTCTTTGCTCCGTTAATTTCAAGTTAAGCCACACACATACAAATATTTGTCTTCATTTGACATATGAGGAAATTTGGAAAAGACGTTAAAGTAAACAGATTCTTTCGCTGCATCCTTATTCCCTTTCAAGTTTGCAAGATTCCACCGAAAGCAACACAGCAGACCCTCGGAGTGGGAAAGGATTCTACCCCTGCAGAAAAAAATGGTCTGGGCTGGTTCCAGATCTTGCTGAGAATCAACACAGACATTTGCTCTGGGTGGCTGAGTAGTGGTGGTGGTGGTGGTGGTGGTGGTAGGGAAGCGCCCTCCCTCGCTTTCGTATTTAGTGTGTGATTGCATGGTTTTCCATTCAGATGTGGCTGACAGGGCAAAGAGGTCCCCCCCAAGCCCCATGAAATATAAATGAACTTGTGATGGTGTGGGATGAAAGACGACTCTGCCTGAGGTTGATATATTGCTGTTTCTTCTAATTTCAGCACTAAAAATACAAGCAAATTAGAATGTCATGCCACAAGGCCTTTTCCGCAAGATTTGGTTGAATTTCCACCGATCGGTAAACTGGAGCAGAAAGACCCCAATGGGAAAAGCATAATTTTCAGAAAAGAATGATCAAGGCTTTCTGAATGGCTCTGGAGATATTTGCCTGCATGTATGAATCCCAAAACTGGTGATGGTGAAATATATGTTACCTCTCTCAATTTTAAGCTGACTTGAGCAGTCTCAACCTGGCCATAAGATTTTTGCCAATCACCTACATTGTTGTTGTTGTTGTTAGTTGCGAAGTCGTGTCTGACCCATCGCCTACATTATGACTCCCATATTGTGGATGGTTAGATAAAATAGGAGAAAGCGAGAGGAGGACAAATTTATCCATGTCTTCGTAAAAGAAAAGCCCAGGATGATCTCCAAATAAGCATGCTGCGGCTTAACTATATTGTAATGTTTATTAAGGATTCTGCGCTTGAACTCTGATTCTGATCTTTGTGTAGACATGCCAACACTTTGCATGTTCTTGAAAAGCAACTTCCCACTTCTGACAAGCTTTTATAAAATATACTTCCCAGTGTGTATTATTAAAATTACATTGAAAATTAATGTAACCAAAATTCCACTGAGAACAAGCACCAAACATGTTTATATATTCCTTTTGGAAGAGATAAATAAGGTTAATCATAATTAATCTTTTTTTAAAAAAGAGTTCCAATGTTATTCTAGAAACTGAATTTTTTTTTTTAAAAAAAAAAGAAGGAAAAGGAGAATGAAAGATCTTGCCCTGGGACAAAAACAAAAGAAAACACAGATATTGCATTAGATAAGATGAATACATGGTGAATCTTTCTTCACTTATTAATTTCCCAAAGTTTGTATTAACAGTGTTGATTTTCAGTAGGTTCAGAGAAAGCTGACTAGACCTGACTCTCGGTCTATCTAACCCAGCTTTTCAGAATCTGGATAGATCCGCAAAGGTATGGACTTCACCTCCCAGAGTGTTCAGAAGTAACCATGTTGGCTTTGGGAATTCTAAGAGGTTGCCTCTCAGTTAATCTGGTTGCAGTCCCCAGGGCAACAAGCTGAAGCATTACCTGGAAAAATCCCAGTTCCACTTTTTCTTCCTCTCACATCTGTGTTAATTACAGCAAATTAACCCTGACTGATGAATATTCAACACTTGGTAGGATTAGTTAAAATGCGTAACTTGGCCAAACATTAAGCAGACATTGCTTTTTGTCGCAAGGCATGGCTGTATCATTCCTTGGGTGATTCTTTGCTTTCTATTGATTGCTTCTTGTCTCTTCTAGTGTGCCTTGGTAATGTACTCATTTAACAAAACCCATCCATCTTTATGGTTAAAGTTGTTTTTCCTTTTTTCTAAGTACCATCCCAAGGATCAAAATCGGCTTATGGCATGAACTGGAAGGCTCAGGGGTGTAATAGGAAGCAGTGATTGGGAATTTGACAGAAACCAAGATTGGATGTAAATATTTAGGCAGCAGAGGGGGGGAAAAAGGGTGGTGGTGGTGGTGAGGAACGCAGCCGATATTATGTCCAGTGATCTCAGCCACAGTGTGACTTGAATTGTGAGCACTGTAGGGCCTTTGAAAGGTCATGGTTATTTAAGAACAGACAAGAAGCTTGCCAGTCCGCTGCTGCTGCTGCTTCTTCGTTTCCTCTCCAGCATTTCTGTTTGGGGAATGCTATTTTCTGTTTTTGTAATTGGAATCTCTGAATTGCAGTTTTCAATTTGGCACAATATGTCACTAAAAAACCACCTAGATGATCCAGACTTATTTTTCCTTTTCCTTTAAAAAAATACTTGCTTATAATGGGGTATATATTACCATTCCCGCTAAACCCTCTGGAATCCTGCTCCCATCAAGGACTGGCAGATGGAATCCTGCGTGCCATTGTATAAACTTGCCTGCTTGAATATACATGGGAGACGTGGATTTCCTCAGTAATTATCATCCTTTTCTGTTGTCTAGAAAAGGCTTATTTGAGATGCTTGTCAAATACTGTCCCTTGCCAAAGCATTTACTCTTTAAGTTAATGGCCCATTTGTTGCTTTGAAGTGATAAACTCTGGCAGTCTAGACTCTTTCATCTTATAAGAACTTCAGTTGGGGAATCTTTTCACCATATTGTTTCACTTCAAAAGAAATACTGACCGACTGTAGGAGGCCTGTTAACATTGGCTGATGCTAAATTAGCATGAGAAATTAATTCAGCCTCTGGGAAGCTGATTGGTTTAGAGCTTTTGCATTAAATTTATTTCACATCCTTTCCTCTGTTTCTTTCCTTTTTTAAAAAAAACAAAATGAAGTGATTTCTGTGGAAGGAGATGAAGCACATTTGAGAAAGTATTTGAATAAAGTGATGAAATTGAAGGATATGAGGCTATCTCAGGCTATCATGTTTTAACTGTAGTTTTGGTATTTTGTACTTTTATCTGGTTGTTAGCCGCCCTGAGTCCGCAAGGAGAAGGGCGGGATATAAATATAAGCAATAAATAAATAAATAAATAAAATCTCACTCTGCAGAGATTGGCACTTCACAGCTATATATTGCAGTCAACTGACAGATTAAGTTCTGCAGTCATTTTCTTTGTTCTTTCTCATGTGGCCTTAGTTAAGATTGTCCTATGGTATCACCTTGCTATGCAGCCAGTCAGAATTGGCTATAGACCATTGACTGGAAGGATAACCATTTGTAGCCTGCAAAACTTTATTTTAATGCTCACTGAAGGATATTACAAAGATGGGGCCATGTCTGCTTTGTGCAAATATTGTAACCAGAATGTGCCTTTCACTAGGATGCTAGGATGCCTAAATGTTTTTGTGTGAAGTGGGATTGCAGAGGAAAAGCTTTACCTGATAACTTATTTCCAGCCTGTTGTCAAGTATGGTGGTGAGGTCAGAGATGCTGCTGTATGAGGAATAGCTTGGGGTTGTTAAGGCCAGTAAGGCCTTAACAGAGAGAACATGCGTGTAAGGTAACGGCAGGCACATGGGCTACAGGAGAGTCTCTTTCTCCCCACCATTGCGGTTTCTTTTTTTGTCACCAGACCAAGAAGATAAAATTCTGGTTGGGACTGAAAAATTGTGGCAATCCTCAGCCGAAGACAGAAATCTTAAAAGGTATAATCCTGGCTCACACTGTACCTGTTTAGTCACCTCCGATTACATCTGCATAGATTGTAGGGAATCAACCATAAGCTAATATACAAAGAGAGACTCTCTCCATAGCTCAGGCATGCAATTATATTCTTGAGTTAGGCGCCTGAGAAATATTACAAAGATATAATCTCCCCATATTGGGTAATTAAAAAGAGCGCTCAAACCACCAGCGTGCCCATCAAGTTACATCTTGCCAAGAGAAAGAAACAAGTGCAACACTTCTGAGATCCCCTTCATTTCAAATAACTTGCAGTGATCATGAGGATGTAGTAATTAATGATGAGAAGATAAAGGGATATTTGTCTCTCTTAACCATTAATTCAAAATAATTAAAAGCTCTTTACCAGCCTCCACGTGTGGAGTATGTCTGCCAGTCCCCACTGAGGATGCTGTGCACCTATGGCGACTGCAAGGAGTCTCAATTTTGGCCATGCAGTCTGGGTGGCTTAGCAGAGAGCTCTGAGAAGTTGAGGCTCAGTTTGAACTCTTCTCTGGTTAAACAGACAACCTTGCTAGAAATGGCTTGGAGCAAGTAGGGTTTGGAATGTTTTTATCTTTATTCTATATTACTATTTTAATGAATAGGTCCCTTCAACCCATCCCACTCCCACAGGGCACTAATCTCTTTAAAGAAAGGACCTCTTCCTTAAGCTCTTATAACTATGCTAATTTTTCTAGTCTGTTGGTTTGAAGTTTCTCTTGTTTTGGGAAAGGGCTCTGGAGAAAACTATGGAAATGTGGAAGTTCCTAAGAGGAAGAAAGGAGAATGCTCCAAGAATGTCTGGGAAGCAGTCTGAAGATTCAGGGTGCCATCACCTATGATGGACCAGGACCTTTTAGTCCTTAAAGGAGATTATCAGGGCATCTTCTGTATACCACTCTGGTTTCTATTTTGGAAGATCGAACATATGGGGAAGACGCTCTGTGTGTGGCTCTCATCCTTGAAGAGGAAAACTCTTGCATCTGCTGGTCTAGGTACATGATTGCAAAGATGAACTGCCTCTTTGTGGAAAAACAAGAGTCCATTATGTTGCAGAACTGATAATATTTCTTGTGCTTTCATGGATTCTAGATTACTTCCTCAGTTGTGTAGCCAGGTTCTTTCTTCAGCTGGAAGTATGCCTATTTCAGCCTATTCTAACCTGGACTTGCTGGCTCCTATAATATCTCAGGCAGCAGGAGGTCCAGCCCTTGGGAGGACACCACAATGAATAGATCCAAAGTCCATAAACTATAGTAAAAATCATGGATGTTTTCTTTTTTTAATTTCTGGGAGTTCCCGCCCCCTTCTGTTCAATTGTGTCCAATTGTCAGAGACTGCCTGGACAGGTTTCTGCAGTTTTCTTGGCAAGGTTTTTCAAAAGTGGTTTGCCATTGTTTCTTTCCTAGGGTTGACAGAAAATGACTAGCTCAAGATCACCAGCTGGCTTTGTGCTTAAGGCAAGACTAGACCTCACAGTCTCCTAGTTTCTAAGCCAGTGCCTTAACCACTACACCAAACTGCTCTCTCACCAAACTAATACTACTTTCTAACACTAATAATAATACTCTCTAATACTAATATGGCATAATGGTTAAAGTGTTGGGCTAGGAATAAGGAGATTCAAGTTCTTGTCTCAGCCATGGAAAATTATTGGACAGTCATTTTCTAAGCCCAATCCGCCACAGGATTGTTGTGGAAAAAACTGGAGAAGGGAGCATTATGTTCACTACCTAGAGCTCCTGAAGGGAAGGCAAAGTATAAATCTAAGGACTGAGTAAGTAAATGGACAGCCATTTGTCTGAAATGGTATAGGGTTTCCTGCCTGAGCAGGGGGTTGGACTACATGACCTCCAAGGTCCCTTCCAACTTTATTATTATTATTATTATTATTATTATTATTATTATTATTATTATTATTATTATTATTATTATTATTATTATTATTATTATTATTATTATTATTATTATTATATATAGACAAATGAATAGGAACAGGTCACAGCAAATGGCAATGAGTAATTGACCTTGACTGATCTCATAAAAACCAAGCTTAGTTAAATCTGGTTAATATTTGGATGGGAGACCATTGAGAAATCCCAGTATTATAGACTAGCCTGAGAAAGTGGGGGAAAAGTCAGTTTGAAATAAGGGATCACTAAACCATTTCTGTCTTGTTGTCAAGAAAACTACACAATTCCTGCAATCAGGAATCAAGCTCAATATGGGAGACTTCATTAATAATATCAAAATATTACAACATTTCACAACAGTAGCTCCCAGTTGATTGTACTACTTTGCTAGCTAAATTATGCTAATGAAGATGATGATCATGCTAAGTAAGAAAAATCCAAGTTTAAGTTTGATTTGAATAGAATCTAATATTCTTATTATAGTCAATTCAAAATTATTTTGCTAAACCTTGGGCCAGAGATATTTTTACTGGAAACAGGCAATGTACAGCTTAGTAGCAAACTAGAACTTGCTAGTGCAGAGGTCCCCAACCCCCGGGCCATGGACCAGTACCGGGGCGTGGCATGCCAGCAACCGGTCTGCACAAACAAGCAAAGCCCCATCCGTGGGATGCAGGTGGCATACAAAAACATGCATACTCTGGTCCATGGGAAAAACTTTCTCCACGGAACCAGTCCCTGGTGCCCAAAAGGATGGGGGCCTCTGTGCTAGTGGTTCCTGGTTACTATGAAAAGTGCAGTCATTTAAAACTGATCTGCTTGTTTGACACAGACGGTTAAAAGATATGTAGTTGTATTCTTGACATCTTGAATTTTATACCACTGTAAAGACTGCCTTTCCAACTTGCCAATTGATTGACATCAGGAATCTCTATCTCTGTATCATGAAGGCTTTGTAGAGCAGGGCTTTTCAACCTTTTCACCCATTGTACCACTTTTAGGATATGGCAATATCCGAGTACCACCAGTCGCCTAGCAAGGTGTCAAAAACTTGATGACAAAAAAAAAAAGGAAAAAGTGATAAAGTACAGGTAGTCCTTGACTTACAACAGTTCGCTTAGTGACTGTTTGAAGTTACAATAGCACTGAAAAAGTGCGCCCCCAAGGCACAGCCGAGCAAGACACCTGGCTGCGGCGCTCTTCCTCCTGTCCGAGGTTTTCATTGTTATGAGACATTTCTGTTGAGGATTGGCAGCGGGGGTGCGGTGGGGGTGTTTGGTTTTTATTCCCCCCATCTGCTGGGTGGTTGCAGCAGGTTTTGGCCACTTCACATGACCCTGGGACACTGTGACCATCATAAATATGAATCAGTTGCCAAGCATCTGAATGTAAATCATAAGACCCTGGAGATGCTGCAACATTCCAGCTGATCGGCACTTCTTCTGGGCTCAGCGGAAGCACCAGGATCAGTGCTGAGCTCCAGCTGGAGCCTGGCGCTGATCCTGGCACTTCCACTGAGCCCTGACAGCCTCGAAGAAGCGCTGATCCTGCCGCTTCCGCTGAGCCCTGACAGCCCTGCAGCTTCAGCCATCTCTTGCTCAGGCTTGTGCAGTGCTGCCACTGGTTCAGCTCATTCCCCTCCCCCACTACCACTTTTCTAGGATGGTCGCATACCACCTGCCAGGTGCCAATGTACCACAGGTGGTACCCCTACCACTGGTTGAAAAGCCCTGTTGTAGAGCATAGTATATGTTTTGAAAATCAAGACACAATTGCTTTGAGGTGCTACAGAAGTAACTGATCTGTTTCTTATATATACTCATCTGTGAGTAAGAGTGGAACGAAGAACTGTTTTTAGATATCTTTTTTGCTCTTTTATACCCACTTCCTCTTTCATGTCTCATATTTCTGTCAACTTTCTTTCATGGTACTTTGTGGACTTTTCTCCTGCCTTAAGCCAAGATTGTCTCTTTGTTCTTTTTTTGCCTTTTCCAAACTGACCTTTTATTCCAGCTCAGATGGCAACCTTCTCCAGGCTCAGCTCGTTGTCTTTACTTTTTTTTCCTCATTTATCATGTCTAAGATGTTTCAGGCCAAGAAGATATTAAAATTCTAAAGAGCTTAGGCCACGTTAAGATCTTCCGTGGGGCTTCTTTCCTATTCCTTCACTCCATAAGGAGAGGCATTTGGTGCTGGTGCCTGGTTGGAGAATACCCACAGAAAATCACTTGCATCATCTTGAAGGTCATCTTGGCACCTGATAAAAAGCTTACAGTATTGTTTTCCATGGTTTTTAACATGAAGAGTTTTCTCCACGTGGTTTCTTTTATGAGCCGTGGTGGCGCAGTAGTTAAATGCAGTACTGCAGGCTTGCTTCTGTTGACTCCCGGCTGCGAGCAGTTTGGCAGTTCGAGTCTCACTGGCTCAAGGTTGACTCACCCTTCCATCCTTCCGAGGTCGATAAAATGAGGACCCAGATTGTTGGGGGCAATAGGCTGACTCTGCAAACCGCTCAGAGAGGGCTGTAAAGCACTGTGAAGTGGTATATAAGTCTAAGCGCTATTGCTATTGCTATTTTAAAGATCTGTACATTTTGCAATAGTTTTCCATATGCTGCTGCTGCTATTACTGAAAATGTTATATTTCTTTTATCCCAAGTGGCTTTTGTAGTTATTGTTTCATTTAAATTTTATTCAGCTGGCTCAAGAGCTTTTGTTCATGAATGGTACATCAATTATTTCAAATAAATAAGTAAATAAAGGAATTAACCAAGACCAGATTATAAAAATACAAAGTTGCCTTATGGTAATTTAGCCCATTTGTCTAGCTTAATACTGTTGACCCCTTAGTGGACTCAAGCGGTGGGCCTAGTTAAAAACGGATTTGGGGGGATGTTGATTTTGATTAGGAGTCCTTGGAGAGAAAATGGAAGGATAATCCTCCACTATCTGCCCATCTGCATCTTCTTGTAATGGAAGAATTCTGGTTGAAATTTCAGATTCTTATTAATGATGAAAAAGTGGTTATTTAAAGAATAAATCGTAGTCTGGAAAAATGATTGGCATTTTGTTCTTGTGTATGATAATGGCAACAAGACGTCTCTATGCCCAATGTTGGAAAGGTTCTATATCCACAATGGAAGGTTGGTAAAGGTGATTTTGCTGCCTGGGATGACAAAACTCACCTGATTAAAAAAAAGACATTGGATAAATTTAATACCAACTGGAAGTCTCTTTTGCACATTTTTGCCAAATATGAACAAAATGAATAATGACATAAGGATTTTAGTATTAGTAATATTTATAGATTAACTTTAAAAAATGGAGATTACTTTGTAATTGTAAACCAAGAGCTGGAACTCTTTTTATTTATATCTGCTGTAAAGTCATTTTTTGTCTTTTAGGGTCTATATCATTTATTTTATTGCACATCTATCCACTAATTCTCTTTATATTAGGATTTTCTATTCTCTCTCTTAGCTTTTCTGTTAGTTTTTATTTTTATTTTAAAATATTTTTTAATTAATTTTATTTATTTTTTTAAATAAGGAAGTTATATTTAAAAAATAAATCACAATTTGGGGAATTAACAGATGATTCTGGACTAAAATTATGAAAAAAGAATTTTTTTTTACAAAAATAAATCAATAATAAAGATGGTTCCTGGGTTGAGATGGCTTTTACAACAGATCAGCTTCTTTATTATCTCTCTAAGGTCTGATCTGGTCATTCTTTATAAACACCACTAGACAGACTCCCATTTTAAAGAATGATTTGGGAAGGATATAATGAGAAAACTGAATGTTCTTCTGATACATAGAATCAGCCGGTATGTGGGTGCCATTCCTTGCCTGTTTTATGATAAATCAGGTGGGCCAAAGCAGGGTTTGTGACCTTTGGTGTTTAATGTTTAACCTTTGGAGGGCTGAGGCCAGAATTTGTGGAATGTTGCTTCAAAAGTGGGAAAGACTAGATTTTTCATTCTCTTGGGTTTTTAATGGGGGTTCTTTTAAGGACTGGAGCTACAAAATTTGCTCATTTGCAGTTTCAAAATGCAGGGGAACAGAAACAGATTTATGGGGCAGCACTGGAGGTGATAGAGGTAGTTCAGAAGCTGCAGATTATTTGCCAGGGATGCTAAATATTATCTGTTTTCTGCTCAAAAGTTAAAATGGCTGAGAGTTAAGTACTAGTGCCAGGATCCAATCAATTCAGTTTGATAAAAGTGGGTCTATGTGCTTGCCAAAGCCCATCAAATATCCAAACTAATTCAAATATACTTGATTTTATTAAACATGTTTCAGTAATTCAGTCTGAAGGAATTTAAATTGAAGGAGTGATTCAATCTGATCAGCTGGAGTGAAACTTTAAAATTGCTTTACTGTGCATCCATACTAAATCACATTGTTTCAGGTAAATCCATTCAAGATTTATCTGGACTACGAGAACCCTTTTCTATCTTCACTTCTGTGTTTGACTTTCTTAAGAATAAACCCAGTGGCTCTGAAAGACTATGAGAATTTACCATATTTCTGATTATATACAATTATTTTATATTAGATTTACTTATGCTACAATTTAATTAATGTAACAACTTCATTTAAAAAAAAAACAAATTTGATTCATTGTCTTAAATAGCCAAACAGGGGAAGAGGTGAAACTGAAAGCAAATGAGATGCTTTCAGTTTGTTGTGTACCCCAACCAAATGTTGACTCCAGACTTTCCAACTGTGTTGGAAGAACTGGAGGAAAAATGGATGCCCTTGATAAATCTGAGATTCAGTTCTCTTTGGTGTACCAAATAATGTTTCCTGGGCACTCTGAGACTTTCATCTTCAATTGTCAATAATTTTTAAAAATTTCTCTGTATGAGTGGGTGAGATTACTTAATCCATTCTTACAAGTGGCAAGAATGCTTGTGATTAAGTTGATAGCTTTCAATCAGTAGTGATTATCATATAATAAATACTTCACTACTTACCTACCTACCTACCAAAAAAATCCTTTATATATGTCAGATGTATACTTTTTTCCAAATCTAAAATAATGAAATGTATGAAGACTTAAGATTTTTTTAACCTGATATTAAGCTCACTGTAAGTATAAATTTGTCCTGTGAATTAGTCAATATTCATCAGTCCTAAAGTCTAATAATTCATGATTTGAAATTGGATCATAGCTTTCACCTCCTGAAAAAAAATCCTACTTTGTAGGTCATCATTCAACAAAATACTGTTTTTTGTGGTGTTCTCCATTGTTTTAGAAACATAGAAAACTGACAGCAGAAAAAGACCTAGTGGTCCATCAAGTTTGCCCTTTGAGATTTTTAATTTTTTTAATGTATTTATTTTTGGATGATGGACATGTGTTCATCCCAAGCATATTTAAATTCAGTTTAAACATTACCTGTGCTGGAAGTTAGTTCCAAGCTTTCTCCACTCTTTTTGTGGAATAATACTTTTTAATATTACTTTTGAACTTCCCTCCTGTCAGCTTGAGGTTATGCCCCTGTGTTCTTGATTTTTGCTTAATAATGAACATACTACCTTCTAGAACAGTGGTTCTCAACCTTTTTAATGCCGCGACCCCAACCGGTCGTAAGTCGAGGACTAAACCGGTCGTAAGTCGAGGACTAAACCGGTCGTAAGTCAAGGACTAAACCGGTCGTAAGTCGAGGACTACCCAACCGGTCGTAAGTCGAGGACTTTCCCTGCCCGGGAGCGCCGCACATGCATGGTTCCGCTCCCTGCGCCGGCCGAGGCGTAGCTGGCAAGCGGCAGAGACGGAGCAGGCCGACCACCAGCTGGCCCAGCCCAAGGGAGGTAAGGCACCCGCCGGAAAAGGAAAAAAAAATGGCGGACAAAAAAAATGGCGGACAAAAAAATGGCAGACAGCCTTGCTTGGCGACCCCCGTGAAATGGTCGATCGACCCCAAATGGGGTCCCGACCCACAGGTTGAGAACCACTCTTCTAGAACCATATTCATGCCATTAATATATTTCAAGATTTCAGTTATGTTCCCCCTTTCCCTTCTGTCATCCAAACTGTACATATTCAGTATCTCCAATCTTTCCTGATATGTTTTGTTCCTCTGACCTTGCACCATTTTTGTTGCTCATCTCTGGATTGGCTTGATCTGATCAATATCTTTTTTAAAGTGAGGTCTTCAGAACTGGACACAGTATTTCAAATGGAGTCTGACTAAAGCCCTACTGTATATAGCTGGACTAGGACCTCCTTTTTCCTGCTGGTGATCCCTCTAGTGATGCATCCCAGAATTTTGTTTGCCTTCACAGCGGCCTGGCTGCACTGTTTATTCATTTTGTAGGCATCCCCTGCAACACCATTTTCTTCTGTTGTTCTGTCTAACACAGTAGCCCCAATATTGTACCCTGCCAGAGGAATATTTTTCCCAAAGAGCATGATCTTACGTTTAGAAACATGGAACTGCAGTTTCCACACTCTTGGCCAATTTTCTGGCAATGCCAGATCATTTTCCATTTTATGAATATTTATTTTTAAAAACTGTATGTTGCCCATCTCGCTAAAAAAACAACAACAACAACTCTGGGTGGCTTACAACCAACATCATAAATATAAAAATATTAAATACAAAGGCAAGAGACAAAAAAGGCCAGAATAATTATGGGAACAACTTTTTCTCAATTAATCCAACCACCTGCTTCAGTGTTGAGCACCCTCTTCATCATATAAAATAAACCCTTTCACTCTTATGCTAAAGTAAAAAAGGCACAGGAGAACAAGTTTGGCGTTAAGGCATCAGGCTAGAAACTGAGAGACCGTGAATTCTAAGTCTACCTTAGGTACAAAGCAAACTGGGTGAACTTGGGCCAGTCACTTTCTCTCAGCCCTAGGAAGGAGACAATGGCAAACCAATCAAACACTTTGTCAAGAAAACCGCAGGGACTTGTCCAGGCAGTCTCCTAGAATTGGACATGATTGAGCAGGCAAAAAAAAAAATAAGAGAGAGAGATGTACGGTACAGTAATACACTCAGAAGTTTATCACTTGTACACCAGGTATTTATTAAAAGAAAAGTACATACTAATTGTTTGTAAAAAGTCACTTTACTGCTATAAACACTATCTACTGCAAGCACTTGAGTTATATATAAAGAAACGTATACCAAGCTATTTAGATTAGATGAAGTTAAGCTGTTTTAAGTCATGGCGATTTTTTTAGTGGAAGAGTTAAACAAATATTTAGATTTCTTTTCCCTACATTCATTTGAACTTAAGAGAGCTTATCTTTGGATGGATCACGCACAATACATTTACGGGCAATTTTAGAAATGGCTTAAAGCACAAAGAAAGCATAAGTTGCTCTGAAACAGTAATTAGATGTCTCTGCTCGTTCATTTATACATTGAATTTATTTAACAAATTGTTTGGTAAGGAAGAGAATAGTGTCTTGATTTTTTTTTTGAAAAAAAATACTACCTTTTATATAGTTGTTTTGCAATCTTCAATTTGACAGCAAGCCAAATTTATGTGGCTAGGTTTTTGTGAAGACAGTAAAGTAATTATTCATCCAGTACATAAAACATTAATGTAACATTTTAGGTGCGGCCAGAGTAGAAAATAACCAGCATGAAGTGCTGGATTGCATGGTTTCTGCTTTCCTCATCTTCCTCCCATGTGGCCAGGGATAGAATTAAACTAGGATTTAGTTCTGTTTCACTTAATTCCTGACTTGTCTTTCACATGAAGCTGAAATCTTACCATTTTAGTTTTCCAAGGAAATGAGCCAGGTTTATGGTCAGTTTGTTTAACTGTTGACTAAATTTTAAGTTGTAATCAGTTGCTAAAAATAGGAAATGGAACTACAGATCTTCCTTAGGTGGTTTGTTTTGCAACTGATTAGATTTATTTTGAATTATCAACCCTTCTCAGGGTTGGAAGAATGATTCCAGCATTAGAGCAGTAATAGCTTCAGGCTACTACCTGGAGTAGTAGCTACTACCTGTAGCTACTTCAAGCTACTACCTGTAGCTTCATGGATTACTGCCTTGTCGTGGCGAAGGGGCTTGCGTAACTCAATGAAGCTATGAGCTATGCCATGCAGGGCCACCCAAGACGGACAGCAGAGAGTTCTGACAAAAGGTGATCCACTGGAGAAGGAAATGGCAACCTACTCCAGTATCTTTGCCATGAAAACCCCATGGACAATACCAAAAGGCAAAAAATAGATGGGGAAGAAATGGAGGTAGTGACAGATTTTATCTTCCTGGGCTCCAAGATCACCGCAGATGGGGACTGCAGCCAAGAAATTAAAAGACGCTCCTGGGGAGGAAAGCTATGGCAAATCTAGACAGCATACTAAAAAGCAGAGACATCACCCTGCCAACAAAAGTACATATAGTCAAGGCCATGGTTTTCCCAGTTGGAATGTATGGCTGTGAAAGTTGGACCATAAGAAAGGCTGAGCACCAAAGTATTGAGGCCTTTGAACTATGGTGCTGGAGAAGACTCCTGCGAGTCCCCTGGACTGCAAGGCGATCAAACCGGTCAATCCTAGAGGAGATCAACCTTGACTGCTCTTTAGAAGGCCAGATCCTGAAATTGAAACTCAAATACTTTGGCCACCTAATGAGAAGGAAGGACTCACTGGAGAAGAGCCTAATGCTGGGAAAGAAGAAGCAGACGACAGAGAATGAAGTGGCTGGATGGAGACACTGAAGCAGTAGGCGTGAGCTTAAATGGACTCCAGAAGATGGTAGAAGACAGGAAGGCCTGGAGTAACATTGTCCATGGGGTCGCGATGGGTCGGACACGACTTCGCAACTAACAACAACAACAACAAAGCTTCAGGCAGCAGATAATGAATAATCTAGAGCAGGGGTCTCTACCCTCAGTGTGCAGACTGGTACCTGTCTGTGGCCTGTTGGCACCTGGTCCACGCAAGCAGTGAGCGAGCATGCAAAGCTTCATTTGTGAATGTGTGAGATAAGGTTGCGTGCACTATCCATCCCCTCCCTCCTGCTTCTGCCACCCACCGCCACCAGTCCACAGAGCTAAAAAAATTGGGTACTGCTGATGTAAAGGAGACATTTAGCAGCTGATATATTTCTTCTTCCTGAAATGGCCCTATTTCTTGAAGGCAAAGTTGTATGTTCCAGAAAGACTGGGATACATCACCAAGGTAGTATCCTATATGTATGGATATATATATATATATATATATATATATATATATATATATATATACGCTGATATATATATATATATGTACGCTGATGATACTCAGCTGTACATATCCACCCCGGGCCACCCCAACGATGCCCTTGACGTGATGACCCGGTGCCTGGAGGCCGTGAGGGTCTGGTTGGGGAGAAACAGACTCAGGCTCAACCCTTCCAAGACCGAGTGGCTGTGGCTACCGGCGCCTCGGCATAGTCAGCTGACTCCATCGCTGACTATAGGGGGCGAAACTTTGGCCCCCTCGGATAGGGTACGCAATCTGGGTGTCCTCCTGGATTCACGGCTGACACTGGATGATCAGTTGGCGGCCGTGACCAGGGGGGC
>NW_015386675.1:560665-579274 GCF_001527695.2 Protobothrops mucrosquamatus | reverse complement strand
AGGTCATCGAGTCCAACCCCCTGCCCAGGCAGGAACCCTACACCATTTCAGACAAACAGCTGTCCAGTCTCTTCTTAAAAACTTCCAGTGTTGGAGCATTCACCACTTCTGGAGGCAGGTTGTTCCATTGGTTAATTGTTCTAACATTCAGGAAGTTTCTCCTTAGTTCTAAGTTGCTTCTCTCCTTGATCAGTTTCCAGCCATTGCTTCTCGTCCTGCCTTCAGGCGCCTTGGAGAATAGCTTGACTCCCTCTTCTTTGTGGCAGCCCCTGAGATATTAATCATCCATGCATGATCTATATCTATAGGCAATTTATTCATAAGACAATAGTAACATCAGGTTTTTAATCCACTGACATATGTTTGTCTTTCCACTGTTGGGGAACTAATCTTTTGGCCATAATAGCAGCACAGAGAATATTTTTCTATTGTCCAGCTGTCAATTTCTAGGAGGTAGAAATATGTTGTAATTGTAAATACTGCCAGTGGATGGCAACTTACAAATGATATTTATTATTTTAATCTAAAAAATGCAACTCCCCCTCATTTTCATCATCCACTAGTAGTTGATCCAGTGTAAGGATCCCAGCACCCATTCATATCTACCATAAAAGAGTTTTTAAAAAAGTTTTTAAATCTGAATGGTCCCATAGTGCTAATTTAGCATGAGAAGAATGATCTGAACACATTTTCCAGAAATGATATACTTGTTTTTCAATTGATATGATAGAAACAGAAAATATAGCAGTTCTAATATATTCTGAACCCCAAGCAGTCCAATTAAGTAAAAAGTGTTATGTGCACATTTGTTTTATTTATTAGATGTTTACCCTTCCTTTATTATCTCCCTTCACATATGGCCTTTATAAGTAATTTTATAAATGCTTTATAAGTAAGTCAAGGTGGTGAACATACATAATACTTCTTCCTCCTCCTCCTATTTTCTCCACAACAACAATACTGTGAAGTGGGCTGGGCTGAGAGAGACTGACTGACACCAAATCACCCAGGCAGCTTTCATGCTTAAACTGGGACTGGAACTCAATCTCCCGGCTTCTAGCCTGGAGCCTTAACCACTAGACTAAGCTAGCTCTCCAAATATTCCAAAAGGACCCAAGTAGTTGAATTTGCTTTAAGTGAAGATGCCCACAATTTGCTATTAGTCAAAAGGTATGTATAGTGGTGCATTTCAAGATTAGGAAACCCACCCACATCAACTTTAACTGACACTTGCTCCAATCTGCATGGCTTCATTACTTGGAAAGGGGCCAAGCCTCAAAATACAGCCAGCCCTGCATGAAGATAAGCAGGAATTGAGCAAAATGAAACCATATGTTGCATTGTTGTTCTTTCTTCTTTTCCTTCTCACTTTTCCTCCTCCTAGAGAGGAGAGAATTCACTTTCACTCCTCTCTGCTTTTGCATGTATGTAGGTAAACCATCCAATTGTGAAGGTGAAGTAAAGAAAAAAGTGTTTGCACAAACAATATTTTGTTACATATGAATGTACTCAGTACTTACAGTTTTGCAGAAGGGAATCTGTATTTTGCTTTTGGATGTATTGAGTTTTGTTGGTAACTAGAATTGCCACCAACTTTTGTCCAATAAAAAATGTTTGATCCAGTTATTACTAAGATCATTTCAGGTTGTTGGTGAGCTTTCCAGGTGTCTTCCTTACCATCTGCAGAGCAGTGAGCTCATTGCAGAATTAGCTGTTGAAAAACTTGAATTGATTTATTAAATTTATATGCCACCAATCTCACATACATGACAGATGTTGGGTCAACTGGAAATCTCTTGAAATAAGGAGATAATATGACTGGGACATCATATAGGAAACAATATTGCAGGCAAAGATTGTAATTTTTTAAAACTCAGTTGAATTTAGCAATTGAAATAGCTTAACCCCCACCTCAACTTATTGCCAAAAAATCTGAGTAAACATGCAAAGGCAAGGGAGTTTAAAAGTAACTGCATTTATACCAATGCTTTGCTACTCCATCCTGGCAAAATAGTTTTGCAGTTGTTTCGCTTGATGTATATCCAGGCCTATAATTGCTAAAGAGTTTTTGATTAACAACTCCAACAATTCTAGTCAATCTAATTGTTTCTTTATTCAGGAAGCACAGAACTGTTTTTCATAAGCAATCCTTGTCAGCCTTATAACTGTCTTCGGTAGGTTGCACTGTTAGCTGCTGTTACATACTTTGAATGAGTTGGTGAGGTGAGTTTTTGTAGCTTTCTCAAGATAGCTTACAAATTCAGTCCTTACAAAGTCTTTTGATCTGATCGACTCTTTCATTTTTTTCCCCTTTGACTTCAATGGCCTTGAACTACTTCCAAGGATTGCAAGGCTGTTTGATGAGCAGACGCTCTTAAGGAATCTGGAAGATAAGCAATGATGTTGCAAAGAGGGTGGAGATAATAGAAGAGAAGAGAGGTGGAAATAGTGCCTATGAGCCACAGAAAGATTTCAATTGAACCTTGTGCCTGCTAGAAACTGATGAGTTGCAAACATTAAAAGAAAACTTGTAGAGACAAGAAGAAAATAAAGGGGAAAACATGTGTCCAGGATAATGTTGCAAGATCCAATCTTGGTCAGTCACCAGGACCAAAGATTTATAGGATAAGTTATTTTTTTTCTTGCAAGATCCAACCTGAGTCGGTCACCAGAACCAGAGATTTACAATATATGGTCCTGGTGACTGACCCAGATTGGATCTTGCAAGAAGAAAATAACTTATCCTATGCCTTTTGTCCATCTTTCAGAAATGCTACAGCCCAGAGTACAGTAGAACAAATCCTTAAAAATTCTGGTCATATCTTGAGACCTGGCAACTTTCAGACCTAAGCCAGTCATTTTAGGGAACCAGGGTATTAAAAACATTGGTGGATAGAAGAAGAGGCCAACAAAGTTAAAAAGATTGGAAATTGTAAAAAGTTCGAAAGATGCTTCTCTTTAGACTTGAGTTGCTTGGTGCTTGCTTTGGATACGCGCCAGAAGAAAGCTGTGCATTCAGTTTTGACACCCTTTTTGGCTTTCAGAAATGCTTGTTTACTTGAGATTTTAAAGAATTCTTTCATTGAGTTTCCTGGGTCATAGGTGACAGATGGCTGGATGAGCCTATTCAGATTCATCATTCTGGATTTGTGAGCTTTATGAATAAATTAAATAGATGCCAAGGAAAATGACATAGAGATTTCCAATTTGGCCAAGTAAAAATGCTGTTATATTTTGTTTTTCTTCTCCTCAGATCCTGCCTGCATAACAGAATCATACAATACATCCCAGATGCAAAGTACAAATTATGTGGCTTTTGAGTTTCTGAAGAGAAATGTTTATATTTTGGTTTCTATGCTGTTATTTCTGACTGTTTACAAGTCCATACTACTAATGCAACACAGAAAAATAAATATCCAGGAAAGATGGAATTGCTAAATCTCCCAATCTCCTATTCTTAAATTTGTTCTTTTTCAAGCATAACTTGACACATGCTGTTCCTCTGAGAACAAGGAGTGGCAGGTATTGGACAGAGAAAGACAGGATGTACAAAGTCAGATTGTTTGTGTAGGAAACAGTTTGGTGTCAACATCTCAAATAAAAAAATGAGATTCCTCCTGAGTTTTAGGGAATGCAAATGCTGACCTACCAGGCAACAATGGGAATTGCCTGGAAATCTATTTCAGTTGCAAGCAGTTGTAGCATGTTTCTTTTGTGTGTATTGTGAATTCTTTCAGATGGGTTTTTATAAGGCAGTTGTCCTGCTTCAGTCATAGAACTTTTCAGAAGGCTTGGGAGTCATTTTTATTCTGATTCCAGTCCATTCCAATTTTCACCATGTTCTCCTACCAGAAAAATGTCCATTCAAGAGGAAATAGCAAATTTGACCTCTCGTATCCTTTGCTTGATAGCGTTAAGACTATTAATCTCTCTTAGAAGGCACATAGTATCTGCTGATAAAAAGGAAAAAAATAATCATCACTATCTCCAGCCAGATATCTAGGAAGCATGGAGGCAGGGCATGACACATTTGTCCATCAGCTGGTATGCAGTGGTACATAATTGCTGGATGTGGAAAATTAGTTCATTTATAGAAGTGACTTCCATTAATATCATTTAATTAAGCTTTCTTCAGTACTACTTCTTGAGTGTCAACACATATTTTGTGTGGAAAAACTTTATTTTGTCTACTTTGAAGCTCCTTGTGTGTACATAACTTCTAATGCATATCTTTACATAGCCCATAATTTTTTTGTAAGCAGTTTCACTTACAATTAAAAGCTTCTTTGTACATTTTCTAAGGAAGAAATTTATTTTTGTACCAATGTCCCCAAACATACATATATTTGTTTGGATAACTGTTCCGAAACATTCTAAAAAATATAAATCCTGAATTTCAATTCTTTCTTGACGCACATCCTGATTTCAGAAATGTGAACTTGGTAGGCTGATATCAAAGCAATGTTTCTTCATCCAGCCATAATTACAAGATGCATAGAAAAATTAAGAATTGAAGAGAACCTAGGATAAATAAGGTTAGGGTTAGGACAGATGGACATGTTCTTTTCCATTCTGCATGATTTCTTGGGAGTGCAGAAAAAAGATGCTATGCAAAGATGCTATGTGTGTGTATGACTTTGAGTGAATGTTGATGTCATGGCCTCACAGCCAAGAAATAGGGCAACCTCCCCTGCCATTAGGACCCTGCATCCTGGCAAATTAAATGTCTCATGAGCAAATGACAAGATGCTGGCTCTACAAGTAAGCCCAATGCCTCATTATTGGTAAGTGCTGAGCAGGGAGAGCCTCACCTGTGTATACTCAGAGGCAAACGGATTTAAACTGTGCGGGGAGAGCCTTCCCTGATTTCCTGTTCTTCACTCCTGCTTTGTTTTGACCTACGCATGTCCCTGACCAAGTCTCTGGCTCATCCCTCGGTACTTTTCAAGCTGTTGCTTGATATGCTACAGCTCTTTCACCAAATGTTAATAATGACTTAAAACTGCAAGGAAGATTGTGATTGGAATGAAAGAAATACTGACTTGAATCATGCCTTCTCCTCAGCCTTTAGTCTACACATGCACCGTCCTTCTGCTTCCTCAATTTTTTTTATGTTGCCTTCCCCCTACCTGATTCCTGCCATCTCTCCAAATAAGCTTTCCTGATGTTCTTGCAAGCCTCACCCCCAAGCACCCGCTCCACGCCTATATTTTGCCTGACAACTGAAGCCAGGATATGAAAGTTGACTCCTGGCGACTGCCTGGACAAGTCCCTGCAGTTTTCTTGGCAAGGTTTTTCTGAAAGCGATTATCTGCTTCCTAGGTCTGAGAGAGGGGGACTGACCCAAGATCACCAGCTGGCTTTGTGCCTAAGGCAGGACTAGAACTCACAATCTCCCAGTTTCTAGCCTGTTGAATTAACCATGGCACCAACTTGGCTCTGTTTATGCAAAATTAGAGAAGAATCTTTTTTATTGACGATGGATGTAAAGACTACAGTATTAGGTCTGACATGACATAGGTAATGAAATTGAAAAATTGCAAAAGTGAGAAAGCTGATATTGGAATGTGGCTGGGGATATTTACTTGTTTTTATATGCATAACTCACATTCCCTCTAGCAGATCTAAATGGCATACCGGTGGTCTCCCCCAAATTGTACTCTTTTCAGATTACTTTGTGAGGTAGGCTGAATGGAAAGAAAGTGTTTAGATCAAAGTTACTCACAGATTTCTATGGATGTGTGGGAATTAGATACTAGATCCCACTCATCCCAATCCAACATGTTTACTATTTCACCACCTTTCAGAACTTTGCACCACCTGTAACTTTTAAACCAGAACAAACCTGACCAAAAGTCAAACAGTGGGGAAGAAACTATGAAAATGAGGATAATGCTATAAATATGTTATAAACTTTATAAACATAATGTTATGTTTCAATTCCTGTCATTTGTAGTGGAATGTGCTTTCAAAAATGTTTAGAATGGACACCACATATACTGTAGCATGCAATCTGGCATGAAGGTTGAGCTTGCAATGAGAAATGCTCCAAAGGGAAATTCAGTTCTCAGTGCGTTTTGTGCAAAAAGGAATTCCCTCAGGGCAAATGTATGTAAGTTTTTTTTAGGATAATTTATTAAAGGAAACAATTTATTAAATCATGATTTATGTTTTTTTTCCTTTCCTGGTAGGATATTAAATTGAGAAGTTTTTCAGGGTTAGTTGCTTTAGAAGGGTTGGTCTTTAGCATTTGTCTTTCACTTTCTTCTTTTATTGCAGAGCCCTTCACCTCTTTTCATGCGGAGCTGCCTGCACTTTGGTACATTTAGACTTGTGGCCTTTCTTGTCTTCTGGAATATCTGTTGTGGTAACTCTGGTTTATGGAAGATGCCGGAAGTGCTGGAGAAACTAAATGGATCCTAACACCATCAGGAGAACGAAAGAACGAGCAGTGATAATGGTTTGGCTATGGATAATGTGCCTTCTTGGCCTAGCATCTTCTCTAGAAGGTAAATGCAAAGTTGATTCACTCTACAATAGAAATATTATTGATTGATTGATTATGTGCCATCAAATCATTTTTGATTCCTAATGATCACATAAGGTAAATTTTCTCCGTGACAATCTATTCTTTTAGGTCTCCCTACAGTGCACTCATTGGCACTGTAACTGAATCCATCCATCTTGCTGCTAGTTGTCCTCTTCCTCCCTTTCCTTCCACCTTTCCCATTATGTCAAATATTTATCCATAGCTTCTTTATTTACAAGTGGCATTTGCTGCTGACTAATGTTTTCAGAACTAGCTGAAGATTCTTACAGATCCTTTGCTAGGCAGTTCTGCTCTTGTAAGTACTGATTGTTAAATCAAATTTCTAAATATTTTATGCCAGATATGCTGTATGGTTGGAGGAAAGCTGATCAAAGTTTTCAAATCTTTAGTTTTCCAGTTCTCAAAGACAAAAACACAAACAAAAACAAAACCACCCATCCAGAGGCTACAGATTCTTTGGCTCTTATGGTGCATCTTATCTCAGTCCCACTATTTAATTTACATATTTAATAAATTAAATATACTCAAATGCTGGTTTATTATTAAACCCTCAAATTCCTTGCCATTCAGAGAAACTCTGCTAAGCTTCTGTGAATCCTGAAAGACATTAGAATTATTTGAGTTATTACAAATGTCCATACGGCAAAAGGTAACAAAAGACACTATTTCTGATGCCTGCTTTTTTAAAAATTAAAAGTTCTAGTCCTTGGGATTTATAGAAAGAAAGAAAAAAAATGCTCTGCAATGATGCTAAAGAACGTTGAAAGTGATAAAAATCTCAGATTTAAATTTAATATTAAAAAAGATGTGGGTTTAAAGCAATTGCATAGGATAACCTAAGGAGCCACTGAGACTCTTGCCATTCTTGATAGCAATCTTTAGATGGTATTTCTGAGGAATTATCTCCCTCTTATCTTCTGAAATTCTGTGGATCCCCTGTAATTTATGAAGTAATTAAAAAAAAAACACCCCACTGTACTGATTTCACAGCTGATTCAACCATTGAGACAAGAATGTATTGAGCTGAAACTAGTTTCAACTTCTGCTTTATTTGCTTTAATTATTTATTTTTCATCCGTTCGATCGTATCAAAGTCTTGGAAACTGCCTGGACAAATCCCTGCATTTTTCTTGGCAAGGTTTTTCAGAAGTGGTTTGCCATTTTTTGTTTGTTAGGGTTGAGAGAAAGTGATTGGCACACAGTCACCCAGCTGCCTTTGTACACAGGGTGGGGCTAGAATTTACCCTCTTCCGGTTTCTAGCCTAAAGCCTAAAGCTGCTATCTGAAAATGGCTGATGTTTTTGGCGAATATAGTTATGCAGACATTTAGAAGGAGCATGTTCATCTCGGCAGAGTAGTAGCTTCATTAAAATTTAAGAGAGAGAACCGCTGGTATGCAAAAGGAGAAGAATGTAGGTCTTATTCATAGGTAGATGTTTATTCTTTTTGAAGTTTATTTTTAACTCAAGTTACCAATCATGGTCTTGAGGAAAACCTGATGGGGATTCAAAATATATAAATATATATTTGATTGTATAGAACTACTGCTGTGGCTTCTACATATGCAAATGCTTCGAAAAGAGAAGAGAAAATATCAGGGCATCATAATACTTTTCAATTATCTGTTTTGTATCGTGAACTTGTACAGGTACTGATAACCATATCTTGGGAATTAAACATAATGTGTGGTATGGAACCATTTTAAATGGGCTTTGTTGTGGTCTGGCTTTCCTATTCCTGCTGTGAGGACTAGTTTGCACTCTGGTTGTTAACTGTCAAGTGGAAGATGGCTGGCATATCAAGGGAAAAATTATGCCACAGTCTCACTTGTGATTGTGCAAGCAATGTGCTATCTGTTGTGAACTAACCCACTGCTCCTTTAAATAATTGGATTTCTGTACTATAAACATAGGATGGAGGGGAGGGGATCCTTCCTCTGTGTCTGCTTCTATGCTTACAGCATTAACAAGAAGCAGAAACAAAGAAGAAAGTGGGTGATGCGGATGATTGACCCCAGGTTTTTTTTTAAGAGAAGGAATACCAAAACAAACAGAAAACGAATTGGGAATTGGAAATATGGGTGGGGGAATGAAAGTATAATGATGATTGGATGAAGATACTGCTGGATGGTTTATAAATAGTGAATGAGTGGGGAGATAAAATTTTAAGCTAGCCTCTTTGTTTGAAAATTGCCCCCACTCTCCTTTTTGTCTTCTGATTCTTTTCCCTTTCTTGTCCAAGTCTGTACATCCCAACATGGCTTATTTTTTATTCATCACAGCCTGGTCCTTTGCCTCCATTGGTTTTCCCCCTGCTTTCTGACCTGTCTTTTCCAGAAGCCTTCGCATGGGAGAGAAAGATGTGCATTCATCATGAAATGGCTCAGGTCAGTGAGCACATGTGGCCGCAGGGATTTTCTTTGGCCCAGCTACAGGAGTGCTCATGATACCCTTTCTTTCCCTCCCTGGTTAACTTTCTATCCCTGTTTCCCCTCTCCGTTTTTTTGTCTGCTTTCTGACATTCCTCTGATACGACATCTATCTCCTTATAGTAGAACATCCTTTTCCTCCACATTGTTATCAATCGTGGCAAGAACTGACTAATATAAGTTCCAATAGACTCCATTTTTTTGAAAATCTTTTCTGCCAAAACAGGATTGAAAACCCCCCCCCCCCATTTTAAAACCCTCTGCAATGGTCTCTTGACGTCTTAAAAACTTTCCCTCCCTTCTCTGTCCTTTGCTGCCTCCCATTACCTAGAACAGTGATGGTGAACCTTTTAGAAACCGAGTGCCCAAAAACTGGCCCCGCCCCGCTCCACCCCCTGCTCTGCCCCTGCTCCACCTCCCATCCCCTGCCCCGCTTGCCCGGAGGGCCACTCACCGCCTCCAAGGCCTGCTGCAGATCGCCCAGGCAGCCCAGCAGTGCTATGGCGGTTATGCCCTATGCCCACGCCCATGCTCAGGGGCGACTCTCCTTCCGGGGGGCTGCTGGAGAGGAGGGGGTCGTGGGGGGAGGTGAGGCTGGGGCAACAGCACGTGTGCCCACAGAGAGGGCTCCGAGTGCTGCCTCTGGCACCCATGCCATAGGTTCGCCACCACTGACCTAGAATCTCAGCCTAAGAAATATTTTTATGGTGCTTGGTTTTTGAAGCCATGAAACATAACACCAACATTCTTCTCTTCAATTGAAACAAGATCTAGTACATGGATTTTGTGTTTGGCTGGCATTTATTCTTCACTGGCTTTGCCTTTTCCTTCCCTAACCAGCTGTGACTTTAAATGGAAGCTCCATAGCCAGAATTGGAAGGGGCTACTGCTGATGCTACTGAATACTGTTTGCAGAGAAGGGGACTTGATTTCCTACTGTGCCTGTGGGCTTCCCACAGATATCCAGTTGGCAAATGTAGGAAACAAGATGTTGCACTTCACAGGCCTTTCATTTGATCCAATCATTACACTCCATATAATGGAAATGTTGATTAAAGTCCCTTGGGGGCAGGGAATTCATTTTTTAATCTTGTTACTTGGTGAAGCTGCATTATCTTCATTGGCAAGTGGCCCTAATGTTTCTCAATTATAATAATGTTCTCCATCTATAATGTTCTATTTTTGCTTTTTTTAATCTGGGGTGATTGCTACATATATTCATCAGATTCCTCTCATGTTCCCCTCTGCACATATGCATTTATTTATTTGTTCTATAATTTATTGATACAGGAATTGATCTGTTGCCTCCTCCCAAATGGTTCTCGGTATTTTCTGTTTATACCATTTCCAGCCCAATCTGCCCAATGGATTCATTATCATTATGGCTCCTTGCAGATGTGGGAAATGGGACTTGGTACTTTTGTCGGTAAAGTAAAAGCTCTGTTCCCGCTTAAGAAAAATAGCTGACCTTGGTTCTGAATTTTTATCTAGTTCTTTCGACTGCTTGAAGAATTAAATCCTTGAAAGCTGGCACCGGTAGCTAATTCCTTTCCTCCATCAGCGTCCTTGGCTCATTTATGTATCCCATTTCTTTTACAGCTTAGACCTTTTATTTGTTCCTGTATGTACTCATTTTTAATTTCTATGTACACGTGTTTCCATTTGAGAATGCCCCTTTTATTCCTATTTCCTAACCCAGGATAGCTTCAGGCAGTGATGGGATTCAAATATGTGAACAACCGATTCTGTGTGGATGCCACTTCCGAGTCCATTCTGGGCCTGGGCAACAAAAAATTAGCTACCAGTTCTACCGAACTGGTGCGAATTGGCTGAATCCTACCACTGTCTTCAGGATAATCATGACTTAACAGAACACAGAAGCCAAAAATATAAAACAAGTTGTGTAGAACTGTCAAGTCTACTCTGGCACCTTGTTTGTCCCAATAGCTAACCTACCGCCCATCACAAGCTTCTGAGAAATCATAAACATAACTTGAGCCCAATAGCATCCTACAGTAACATGTTTGTGGGAGACTTTTTAGAGTAGATCTGTCAAGTCTTCAGCAAGCATGTTACTAAAGAAGCAAGATTCAGAGAGACTCATTAATCTGGTCTAATGCTATTATTATTATTGTTGTTGTTGTTGTTTGTCACATAGTCAGCCAGATCTTTAGACTGGATTTGGCATTTTTGTCTATCTACTGAGTCCTTCTCAAGGACCTGGGATAGACAGATATTATTCTTTGATGGTGCTAAAGGTATCATTGCAGAATGTAAGCTGTTGTGAGTAAAGCTGCCTTTTGCAATTGACTGATGGTGATTTTGTCAATGCTGATGGTGTTCAAGTGGTGCTCCAGTTGTCTTGGGATTACATCCAAGATGACTATTACTCTAGTCTATTACTATTGGTACTATCTTTGATTTCTTTTGCCTCAGTCATTCAGATGTCTTCTTCTTGTTAGTATTAATAATAATAACTGGCAAACCCTATGTGATTCAAAAAGACCCAGCAAAGGGGATAACATCAGGAAACTATAGGATGACAACATGCTTGCATAAAATGTTTGATTACTCACACACATAATAGCAAACAACATTCAAGATTATTTAGAAAAAAATAATATCCTTTCAATAGAATAGAAAGAAAACAAAAAGAAAAGCAGAGGTACCAAAGATCATCTTCTGATATATAAAATGGTTTGGAGAATGGCAAAAGGCAAAAAACCAATTTCCATATGATCTGAATTGATTATAAAAAGATGTTTAATTCATTACCACAAACCTGGATCATCAAATGTTTGGAAACAACTGGCATCAGTGAAAAACATTTGAATGTTTGTAGAAAAGATAAGGGGTAAAAAACAGAATTGGTGATTGGAAATAAAAAATATGGACTCATCAACATTAGGACAGGCATCTTCCAAGGTGAATCATTATTACCCTTATTATTTATCATTGCTATGATCCCTTGGATTGCAAGGCGTTCAAACCGGTCAGTCCTAGAAGAGATCAACCCTGACTGCTTTTTAGAAGGCCAGATCCTGAAGTTGAAACTCACCTTTAAAACGCTCCATGGCATCGGACCTGGTTACCTCCGAGACCGCCTTCTGCCACAGATTTCCTCCCATAGACTGGTACGCTCCCACAGAGTGGGTCTCCTCAGGGTGCCGTCGGCCAAACAATGTCGGCTGGCGACCCCCAGGGGGAGGGCCTTCTCTGTGGGTGCCCCCACCCTCTGGAACGAACTACCCCCCNATTTTAAGAATAATTTTAATAGGAATAACAGCTTCTAATATTTGGTTTTTAATTTGGTTTTATAGGGGTCTATATTTTTTGTATTTTGTATTTGTACTTGTTTTAATATGCTGTGCACCGCCCTGAGTCCTGCGGGAGAAGGGCGGTATATAAATTAAATTAATAATAATAATAATAATAATAATAATAATAATAATAAATACTTTGGCCACCTAATGAGAAGGAAGGACTCACTGGAGAAGAGCCTAATGCTGGGAAAGATTGAGGGCAATAAAAGGAGACGACAGAGAATGAGGTGGCTGGGTGGAGTCACTGAAGCAGTAGACTCCAGAAGATGGTAGAGGACAGGAAAACCTGGAGGAACGTTGTCCATGGGGTTGTGATGGGTCAGACATGACTTCGCAACTAACAACAATGTTCCTACTTTCAGTGATTTTGAAGAAAACAGTCTTTGCTACCAGGAAGCAAAAAGTGCTAATAAAATCCACATTTTTATATGGAAGCTGTATGGAAATCAAAATTCAGTCATTGACAAATACTATAAGAATTTTTAACATAGATATAACAATAGAATTTGGCTTAGAGAAATGTGCTATAGTAGCAAAAAATCAGGATAAAATAACAAAGAGTAATAGAATTGAAATGCCAAATGAATAAACCATTAGGAACTATTAGGATAAAGAATACAATCTGGGTGATTTACAGTTTGAGAACATCATTATGGACAAATTTAAAATGTGATTAGTAAAGAATACATCCGAAAAGTGAGAAAATTTCTAAAGACAAAACTGAATGGTGAAAACACCACCGAAATCATCAATACTTGGGCCATACCTGTGATATGATACATTGCTGGAATTATTAATTAGGTATAAGCTGAACTGGACAGTTTGGATCAAAAAACAACAAATCTATTCACTATGCATCACTTCCCTAGAGTGATATTAATAAATTATATCTGCCCCACAGAAATGGAGGAAGAGATTTACTTCAAGTCAAACAAACTGTCAAAAGAAGAAAAACACGCATTGGTTGATTACATAAAAGGCAGCCAAGAACAAGCATGATGCAAGTTAAAAAAATTGGAACTTGATAAATGAACAGGAAACAAAATATGAATATTGAAATAATGTAATAAAATCAATAACAGAATGCTGGCAAGGAAAAGCATTACGTAGTCAATTTCTACAAAAGATCAAAGGTAAGGTGGAGAACGATAAAACCTGGCAATGGCTTACAACTGGAATATTAAAAAAGAAACTGAAGGGCTTGATTTTTGGCTGCTTAAGAGCAAGATATTCAAACTAATGCAATCAAGAAAAAATTGAAAAATCATCAGATTCTTCAAAGTGCAGATTATGCAAAGGGACAGATAGCTTGTGGAAGAAGATTGCACAAACTGATTATAAATAATGGCATAACACAATCACCAAAATGATTTATTGGAACATGTGTAAAAATTATTACGTGCCAGTAAAGAAAAACTGGTGAGAATGCAAAAGTAGTTGAAAATGAGTAGGTTAAAATATTGTGAGATTTCTGAATACAAACTCATAAACTTTTGGCTCGTAACACACAGGATTTAACTCTGGTTGAAAAGAAGAAAGTGTGCATAACTGATTTGGCAATACCAGGAAAATAGTAGAAGAGAAGACAAAAAATTGGAGATGATGACAAAGTGTCAAAATGTGAAAATCAAAATTGAAAGATCATGGTCTAAACTGGGTGTGACGATTCCAGGGGTTATTGGCATACTGAGTACCATACCAAAAACTCTTGGATGGCACTTAGAAAATAGGTACATTGATAAAATTTTCATCTGTCAGTTTCAAAAGGCCACTGCTTGTACTACTCTGAGGGATTACAACATCCTAAGTTCTTGGGCTAACACCACTTAAAGAACTGGCAGATTGATTTCACATTTTTGCATATATAATAATTAGTAAAAATACTGGGGCCATCAAGTTGAGAAGGTTTTGCAAAAGGGGTGGGTTAAGATGTTATGGAACTTTAGATCTAAATTTTCCTCATCTTGCTCATAACATATCTGATATAACAATTTTTGAAAAGAAGAAAGTCCATGATGTTGCTCTACTAGATCAGTGGTTCTCAACCTTTTTAATGCCGCGACCCCAACCGGTCGTAAGTCGAGGACTAAACCGGTCGTAAGTCGAGGACTAAACTGGTCGTAAGTCGAGGACTAAACCGGTCGTAAGTCGAGGACTACCCAACCGGTCGTAAATCGGGGACTTTCCCTGCCCGGGAGCGCTGCGCATGCATGGTTCCGTCCCCTGCGCCGGCCGAGGCGTAGCTGGCAAGTGGCAGAGACGGAGCAGGCCGACCACCAGCTGGCCCAGCTCAAGGGAGGTAAGGCACCCACCGGAAAAGGGGAAAAAAATGGCGGACAAAAAAAATGGCAGACAGCCTTGCTTGGCGACCCCCGTGAAATGGTTGATCGACCCCAAATGGGGTCCCGACCCACAGGTTGAGAACCACTGTACTAGATGATGCTAGGATTGAGGAAAAACAATTGGAAAAAATTACAAAATATCGGGACTTGCAGATCAAAGTCAAACACTTATGGAAAAAAGAAATCCGTTGTTATCCCAGTCATGATTGGAGCCTTTGAAGCAATACCTAAAGGACTCCCTCAGTATCTGGAAATATTGAATTTATCAGATTTGAACATCTTAAAATTACAAAAAAATTTATCCTGCTTGGGTTCTTATATTCTTCGATGCGACCTTAATAATCCTTAGGTCCTTGGTTAGCACTTAAATTATTAAGTTTCCACCAATCTTAGTTAGTGGACTTTATCTGTAGACTACCCATCTATAATGGTGATACAGAATTTTGCAAAGCAATAAGTAAAACTCTAGCTGTCATATATTACTGAATACATTAAAGTGGGACCTCTTTGAATTGTTTGAACTTTTTTCTCCCAATTTCCTTTACTGAAAGACCAAAACCTCTCTTAAGAGAGAAAAATATCCCTGTGCTCCTAATTTGCCATGTTTTGAAATATTTCCATTTACTTTATCAGACTGCAAGAATTGTTTTAGAGTCTTTTAGCTGAATCGACAGGAATTGCTCTGTAAGCCTTACCTAGCTTGTCTACCATGTCAATTCTTATACGGCGCAAGAATATTCATTTGCCTAGGTAATTGCATTTTGTTTGCTCTACTTTATTTCTTGGCACAACAACAAAGGTCTATAGATTCATGGGAAGGCCACCTACTTACTATACTTTATGTCTCAGCCTTTCTTCCAGAAATACTAGACAGCATGTGGTGAGAATTATCGCTTTCTCTTCCAACTATCATTGTGGGGTTGAGTGAAGGCAAATGGCAGGATTAGGGCATGAATCTATATTTTATCATCTATGACAGCCCTCATAAGATCCAAGTACACTCGGATGTTAAGGAATTATTTTTTCCTCCAAATTGCAGATACCGGTATGTTGTCAACTGCTGCAGTGTGGAAGGGGATAAGACTTCCTAATGTTAGGAATGGGTGAGTTAGGCAGAAAGTTTTTTTTTATTTCCAGTGGATAATTTTTCACGGTTTCCTGCACTGAAAAACTGAAACCTCTCTTGCATTTTAAAGATCCCAGAATGACTGAGTAGCAACAGTGAACACCCCAGAACAGTGATGGCGAACCTTTTAGAGACCGACTGCCCAAACTTCAACCCAAAACCCACTTATGTATTGCCGGGTGCTGGGTGGGCATGGCCGCCGGGTGGGCATGGCCACCGGGTGGTTGTGGCCCACCGGGTGGGCGTGGCTACAGTGGTCATGGCAGACGGGTGGGCGTGGCCAGGGTGGGCATGGCCAGTTCGATGTTGCTCCTGGGGAGGGACGCTTGTGGGGGTCGGGCAGGGTTGGGGGAGATCCAGGGGTCTCTGGTGGGTGGGGCGGTGGGCAGGAGGCTGGTTCTGTGGGGTGAGGCGAGGCAGGGTGGAGGTGGCATGTTGCAGGGCAAGGCGAGGCAGGGCCCGGGGCGCCTGCTGCCTGACCCCATCTGCCCCCGCACACAAAGGCCAGCAAACGCATGGGTGCTGGGATGCATCCGGCCACGTGGGACCTCGGCAAGTTAGCGGGCAGCTGGTTGAAGAGGACAGTTGCCATCTCTGGGGCATGGTGCGCATGCCCACAGAGAGGGCTCCGAGTGCCGCCTCTGGCATGCGTGCCATAGGTTCACTACCACTGCCCCAGAACTTGGTTTTCTGGTTGTTAAAAGCTGAAACTAAGAGTGCTGCAGTTTGCGACACAGTTGTATTGAGTAGCAGTGGACAAAACTCTTGTCATTTTTTTAACTTTAAAGATACTTTAAAGAGAACTTTATGAGAGCCAAGTGAGGAGTTGACATACAGATCAAGCAGGCAAAAGAGAGATGGTCTTGGATAAGTGCTAAATAAGGATCCCAAGGAAATTGCCAAATTCAGTTTCTGATACAGAGCTAAAGTATACAAGAATTTTGGACACCCTCTCCTTCTAATTTTAAACTGAATAATTTTCAACCGAATGCACAAAATATTGTGCGTGCATCTGGAGACAAAAAAAAAGCAAACATGCTTGGATGAATGAGGTACATTTCATGAGCTTGCCTAGCATTGCAGACAAAGTTCAATTAAAAAATTGAAAGGTGTGCTCAACTAGCGTTTCAGCAATTCTAGCAAGAGAATGCGGGAAGAAAAATTGACAAGCAGTTCCAGTCTTTGCTTGGGGATCAAATATAGCGTGCAACCAGCCGTAGGCTTTGAGGAAAAAGGGGGTAAATGCAAAGCTGTTAGGTAAATAGGGAGAATCAAAATCAGCTTTTGGGGGTAATGATGGAGGAAATGCACGTCTGTGCTGATGTGGTTCAGAAAAGTCTGCTGATTTAAGAAACACTCAGTGGAATTTGTGCAAATATCTGACATTATGAAAAATTCCACTAGAAATAAAGGGAGAAATACTAGCTATGTTTTGTTATTTACATACCAGTTAAAATCTCACGTAGACGTATGGTAAATTGTCATTTTATTTATATGTAATGATACTTCTGAGGAAAAAAAACCTGACATAGTAGAAATAATTAAAAGGAAAAAAAAAAACCTCCAGCATTTAAAATCTGCTAACATTTTAAAACTATTTAATTGAAAAGATATGTCTTAATTTTTTTTAACAAAGTAAGAGAATAGGGGACTAATTCGAATGGAGGAACATTTCACCATTTCTGAGCAATGCTGGAGATGTTTCTCATGTGCCTGAAAAGCCGGTCTGTATGACAGATGTGGCTCCCAAAAGGGCATTTTTTCCCTGTCAATTTGAATGCCTGAATAGCTTCGTAGTGAAGGAGATGTTCTCTAACAAATGCAAGGAGTTTAAAGCTTAAAAATTAAGCCCATCACCGTCAGTTCATCCCAGAAAGTGACTGGCTTTTGTTGATTAATTCTTTGACCCTTATGTATACCGGTCCAGTCATTAATTATTGAATCTGCCAAGATTCTGCTTTAATGAAGAAATCTGGCTAATAAGTATAAAATAAATAAAATTATTCAGACCCGTAGAGCATATTGCAGGATTCTGAATATAATCCAACTAAGGCATAGATGATAATGATGATGATGATGATGATGATGATAACGATAATTGATTAATCTTCAATTCGATTCATAGTCTGGGACTGGTAAAAACTTAACGCTCCTAACCAAGGACCCAAGAGCTGTTAAGGTAGCGTCTGAGTATATAAGCAGCTCCGAGTAAGGTGGGGTTTTTTTTTTTTTGCAAACTCAGAATATTCATGTCTAATAAGTTCAAAATTTCCACGTATCCAGGCAGCCCTTTGGGCATTGCTCCCAGGGCTCCTATTGTTATGGTTCCGGCTAATGAAACACTTCAAAGAACTTCCAGGCATTGATTTTCCTAAAAGTAATTTATTGTTACAAAATGTCGGCACAGGCACAACGAGTTGATGCTAAGGTCTAAAATTATCTTCCTCTGAGCAATTAATTTACCAGCATGTTCCCTCCCTAAATTTGCTGTCATATATCATGTTCTCCTATCAGGTGGAAGGGCAGAGGTTCTCTTCCGGTCTCTTCCCGCTCGCAGTCCTATCGTTCTCCTCCCCACCACCATCAACTGAATTAACACTAAAAATACCAGACAGTTCTGCATATTTTGTCAAAGCAAGAATATTTATTTATTTATTTATTTATTTATTATTTGGATTTATATCCCGCCCTTCTCCTCATAGGACTCAGGGCGGCTGACAATCAATTAAAATACATAAATAACAATACAGATTTAAAATTAATTAAAATAGATATTTAAATATTGTCCGATTTAAAATATAAATTAAAACCCCTCTAAAAATTACCCTAGGCCAGTCCTG
>NW_015386675.1:557968-559739 GCF_001527695.2 Protobothrops mucrosquamatus | reverse complement strand
AAGTGCGTGAGTGACCGTGCGTAGGGCGTCCCGGTCCAGAAAAGGCCGCAACTGGTGAATCAGGCGAACCTGATAAAACGCCCCCCTGGTCACGGCCGACAACTGGTCTTCCAGCGTCAGCCGCGAATCCAGGAGGACACCCAAGTTGCGTACCCTCTCCAAGGGGGCCAAAGTTTCGCCCCCTATAGTCAGCGATGGAGTCAGCTGACTATGCCGAGGCGCCGGTAACCACAGCCACTCGGTCTTGGACGGGTTGAGCCTGAGTCTGTTCCTCCCCATCCAGACCCTCACGGCCTCCAGACACCGGGTCATCACGTCAAGGGCATCGTTGGGGTGGCCCGGAGTGGATATGTACAGCTGAGTGTCATCAACGTACTGATGGAAATCCACCCCAAAGCCACGAATGATGGCTTCTATCAAACCTGAGTAGAGTTAGGTTGGCTTCTATCAAACCTGAGTAGAGTTAGGCTGAAGAAGCCTCCAAGCTCCTAATTCCTTCAGAACTGATTCCATAAAAAAGATGTTGAGACTCTAGAAAGTCTACAGAGAAGAGCAACGAAGATCATGAGGGGACTGGAGGCTGAAACATATGAAGAATAACAAGAGTCGGAAGGGCCCTTGGAGGTCTTCTAGTCCAACCCTCGGCTCAAGCAGGAAACCCTATACTGAATTTATTTTTTATAATTTTTATAATTTTTAATTTATTTTTATAAATTAATCTGATTAATTTCATAGTTTGAATTTAATTCGCCCAAGCGGTTGCAGGAATTGGGCAGGGCTAGTCTGCTGAAAAGAAGGACCAGGAGTGACAGGATAGCAGTCTTCCAATATTTGAGGGTCTGCCACAAAGAAGGGTGGGGGGGGCTCAACCTACTGAGTTGTAAAATGGGGCCCAACTCACTTAACAACGATCTTCCTTAGCAACGGAATTTGGGGGCTCAATTGCGGCCGTACGCCGAGGACTCCCTGTATGCAATTTGGCTCCTTGGTTTAATAATAATAATAATAATAATAATAATAATAATAATAATAATAATAATAATAATAATAATAATAATAATAATAATAATAATAATAATAATAATAATAAACGTTGGCCTCAAGTCGTGGTCGTAAATCGAGGATTACCTGCGTACGCTATGTATAAAAGGATGTAGTATTTCCTTTATTGAGTATCTTGTTTGTGTCTCGCTTCGGAGCTGTGATAACTAAATTTGAATTTGCTCCTTGGTTTAAGAGCCCTTCTGAACTGCAATTGTGGGATTAGTTGAGGTCTCTAAGATGAGAACCCCTCTGAAAAAGGGAGAGGGGGACACCCTTCATCTCCCTCCAGGCAATTAGAAACAGATTTTATTTTTATTTTTATTTTTTTTGCCCTTCTGATCTGATGAAGAGGCTCCAAATTTGGATCAGATTTGGAAGATGCCCAGCAGGCATCTTCCGGGGCTGATTTGCGAAGGCAACAGATCCCCCGGCGAAGCACTGCAGAATTTCTTGGCACTTTTTAGTGCTGGCGTCATATTATTTATTATTTATCGTGCCTTAGCAGCAGGAACATGCTCAAAGGGCCCCGGGTGAGTTATTCTCTTTTTTTTTTCCCCTTGTGCAGAGTGGGTGGCGGAGAGGCAGGAACAGAGAGAAACACATTTCTTCCCAAAACCCTACTTGGTTCGATTTTTTTTAAGACAGCTCCGGGATAATATCTATATTTTATCCATAGTTGGATAATATAGATATTATCCAGCTATGAAACCCAGGTAGCTGAATCTTC
>NW_015386675.1:522906-557316 GCF_001527695.2 Protobothrops mucrosquamatus | reverse complement strand
CCCTCAGTGCTGTCGCTGAGTGCCACCTCTCAGGGTTCCAGATCCCTTCATCGAGGCCGGCCCTTGGAATGGTATTGGGCCATGCCTGCGCGATGGGGGAGTCGCGCAGGGCCAGCAGTTCCCTCCTCGAATACAGTCCGTCGTATTGGAGGTCCATCAGCAAAGTAGGGGGAGGGGAGAAAGTCCTCGTGATGGCAATCTCAAACGGGGCAGGATGGGTTGAGGGAAGATGGTAAGTTCCCAGGTCTTTCGGACCGTCGAGCTGTCACCGCGCTGGGCCACCAGGCCGCTGCCGCGCCGGACCGGTGAGCCACCGCCACATCGGGCCGCAGATCGTCCTGGCCGCAGGTCTTCCTGGCCGTATCAGGGCGCAGAATATACAGTATTTGCAGCATTGACACCTATTAGTATTGGTAGAACCATTGATTTCTTTTCTGTGACTAAGAAACAATGAAGCTGATGCAGGAAAATGCGTTCCCTTCCATTACCACTGTCTTCACCATCTGAAGATCCGGAGACAATGCAGGATTCAGAAATATCCTTAAGCCCATCCACTTGTGACTTTGTCATGGGCTCGTCGTTTGTGTTTTTGCCCACTGAATACGTGGCTTACAGCTGAGTGAAAGTTGTCATCCTCAAATCATCAGCTCTATAATATGATTTGCTCAGTGTTTGACAGCCCCCTGCCCTCTTCTATCCCTCCCGATTAATGTAGCCATTTTAAGCAGGAAGTGAAAGTACATTTATAGATCTGTGGGGTCCTTGGTGCTTTCTGAGCTTGGTTGTTTTCTTGCCAGACATTTCATTATCAAAGTAGGTAACATTAACAGGACTAGAACTGATGATGAGGTTACCTAGTTTGATAATGAAAAATCTGCAAGAAAACAACCAAGCTCAGAGAGCACCAAGGACCCCACATTTCAACGCTGAGTTATATTGTCTTCTATTGGTACATTTATAGAGTTCCCGATGGGCAGCCAGACATGACTGCCACGGCCCATTTAGATTGGCAGGTACTAGAGCAGGGGTGTCAAACTCAGTTTCACTGAGGGCCGCATCAGCATTGCGGTTGCCCTGGGGGGACCGGGTGGGTGTGGTCAGAGTGGGTGCAGCCTAATGGGTGGGCGTGGATGGAGTGGGTGTGGCCTACTGGGTGGGCGTGGCTAGTTCTACATCATTTGCGTCAAGGGTGTCTATGGGGGGCCTGGGCAGGAGTGGGACAGATCTGAGGGTCTCTGGCAGAAGGGGGTGGGACCGGGGCAAGTGCCAAGGCATGGTCCACTGGGGCCAGTGCCAAGATGGCCACCACAAAATTGTACATTGGCTCCCGGCTGGCCTGGGCCAGGGCCAAGGCAGTGGGGGCTGTTCCCTCACTGTTTCCAGGATGGCTTCGCAGGCCACATGAAACCACTTCGCGGGCCGCATCTGGCCCCCGGGCCTTGTGTTTGACATGTCTGTACTAGAGCCTACGTTTGTTTTAAATACTGTACCTCGGGGTGACACAGTGTCTACGGTAACAAGGGAACTAGGAGTTTGTCAGCTTTGCAGGTGATTTTCTTGGAAAAAAATATGGGACAAACCAGAAAAAGGGGCAAATCTGAAAGAGGTTCATAGGGTTAAAAATATTGTTTATGTTTATAACTTAGTTTTATAAAGAAAAATTCAAGAGTAAAATCAAGAAGAGTTAGTGTCCATTTACAGTTATGACCGTGTTGAAAAAGTAACATTGGAACCATTCCTTGCATTTATGACCTTTGCCTGAATGTATGACCTTTGCCTGAATGTAAAGCAAAGGAAAGCTGACGTAAGATAATAAGCACAGTTGTGATATCACATAGTTACTGCTTTGTTTAGTGAAAAAGTTGCCAGTTCCACTTATGGTTGCTAATGTGGGAATACTTGTATATATTGTATATATTCTTCTGCAAATTGGAGGGGTGTGATCTGACTTTTCAGTTGAGTTTGTTGTGATTTTGAACAGAGGGACTGTATCTGTTCTCTGGGATAAAAAAGTTGGCCCCCAAATATATTTTCCATTTTCTCAAGGGGTTACCGTGCAGGCAGACAAGGATATGAAGATGACCTTCTCTGTCCTAAAGTAGTCTGAATTAAACTGAGCCATTAACCTAAATCTGTGTCATATCTGAGTGAGTAAGAAGAATACACCTGCTCTAATTTAAGGAGGACTATCCTATTTGACAGCTCAGTGGAGCAGTATATGGTAAGGATGTTGATGAAGGATGCTGAGGTTAATATTAAGGAACAGAGGAAGAAGAAAATCAATATTCTAATCTTTTAATAATAAACACGAGTACCTGGAAGCTGATTAATTCAGAAGCAAAACAGGACCAACAAAAAAATGATAGAGTAGTTTTACTACTTGGGAATGTTCTAAATAGTCAGCAATATTTTCTTTTTCTTCCTAGCAAGTGCAGTATAAGCACATACCGTATATCTTAAAAGAACATCTAAAAATCAAATGCCTTTAAAGATAAGACTTGCAGAGACCAGTACTGTCAGCTGAGCCTGAGATATCAAATCAATCTAAATTTACATTGGATGGATTTATATATTATTCCATTTCATTACATTTTTCTGATTTAAAAAAAATGGCAAATTTTTGTTATGTGCAATTTCCACAAATACATGCATTTTTCTATGCAACTTTCCATAACGAAAAAACTTCTAATAGAAACCTCTAACAAATTCAGCTGTGTGTAATAATATAGGTGGCTTTCAACTTAGAATCATAACTGAGACCAGATTTTCCAAACAAGGTGGTTGCTAAGTGAGCTACATCCAATCATATAACCTCTTTTTTTTTGCATGGTTATTAAGTGATTCGCTGCATTGTTAAGTGAATCACATGATTGTTAAGTGGATGTGGCTTCTTCTCCCATTGACTTTATTGTCAAAAGCTGGATGAGAAGGTTGCAAATGGCAATCACATGACCTTGAGACGGTGCAATCAGCATAAATACATGCTGGTTGCCAAGCAGTCAACATTTGATCATGTGACCATGGGGATACTGCCACGGTCATAAGTGTGAGGATCAGTTGTGACTCTTTTTTTTAGTTCCACTGTAACTTTGAACAGTTGCTAAATGAATGGTTGTTAAGACGAGGACTACCAGCACACATTTTTTGTATGTACTTGTAGCCCCCCCTTTTTTTAATGTACATTTTTAAACCATGTCTTTTAAATTAATTTTGGAGGCTAGGGTAATCTGTTCAGTCCTGCCTGCAACAACTGATCCCAATTTCCTAAATCAGACTATTCTATCTCAATATGTGGTGGATTTCTTTTTCTTTGCTTTGCCACTGTACCAAAATTCTTCATTTTCCTATGCAAGATTCCAGAGTCCTGAGATTTCCCAGTTCCATAGACATTTTTTACTTCTCCGTGCAGTACAATAAATGTGAAAGATGGGGAGAAGGGAAATCGATCTGTTTAAATTCCCCATCTGTGAACCATTTTACTAGCTCCTATCAATTGCTTTATGTGTCCTTCCTTTCCTCTGACTCTATGCATGCTAGCTGTTTAAATATCTCCTACTGGAGGAGAGCCCTCTCGGCCCCAGGTTGTATGTATTTGCTGGCCCATGAAAAATGAACGTGTGCTCTCTGTCTCTCAGTTTCTTCAAAAATAATACCTGGGTCACTGGAGACAAGCCATCTGGGGAGCATCGTTTTGGCCAGCTGCGGAATGCAAGGCACTGAAGCAAATGTTTGTCCTTCTCTTTCTCACTTCCCACGCTAAAAATTTCCTTAAATAAAATGTCTATGATTATGTTAAGTTGGTTGTCCAAAATAAAGTTTCCATTTTGATCGAAATCAAAACTTACTTTGTTGGCTTAATTTTGATCCAAAATACCTTTCTGTTGAAACATATAATGTCTTGTTTAAGCCAGCTCTTGCTACTTAAACATAAAAGGGAAGCCTAGGTTTAGAGATGGGCAAGGTCTACATATATACCTGATTTTGGTTATATTCTAGAAGCTGGCCCAGCCTATGTAAGGGCGTTTCTTGCCCTTTGCTCAGCATGATCCAGAATAAGCAGGAGAAGAACAATTCTGTTCTTTGACCAGTCCTGTAGACTGGTTCTCCTACTTCTGACACAAAATGACTTAGATGTGGACTTAGTGGTCCAAATATGTTTTAGGAGTAGATTTTTGATCCAGCAAATTTCTGGTATGTTTTTAAATTAAAGGTTTGCAGAAAAGTACCAGATCACTGCAGGACACAAATAGGAGTTATACTTTCCAAGAGAGGTTGAGGTTGAACTGTATATAAATAAGGAGCACACCTCACCCTCGTTATTACTGATAATGTTGCCCAGTCAGGTAATGGAATGTCTGCAAGCAAACCACCAAGGACAGAATGCACCAAGGACTCCTAAGAATACCCATTCCTGGAAGTTCTAGGAAATAAATAGCTTTTCTTGTTTTTACTTTAAGTATGACAATTTTAAAAAAAACATCCCACAATATTCTATGTTTTGTAACTCTTCACCATTTTGCTCAACAGCTTTAATTGCTACACTACTTCTGCGGAGATACAACCTGTGTTTACAGGTTCATTCTGGATGAAGTTACACAATAACTTGAAAGAGCTTTTGTTCAATCATTGGTCTCTCTTCTGAAAAGAAGTGTGTTTTTTAAAAAAAAAATCATTCAAAAGTTATTGTTAAGTGTGAACTGAGGTATGAGAATAGGGAAGGGGGAGGGGCCCTTTGATCTCCACTGTTGTCACAGTGCACTTCAGGAACCAAACATGTTTCAAGTGAGCTTAAGCTGCCTTGTCCTGTTGCTAGAGTCTTCAGCAAAAGAAGAAAATATAATAAGACAGGTACTAGCTCTGTCTTGAAGATGATGACTTTGTGAATGGGTAATGTAAGAAGAATTCAATGTTTGTAAAAGCAAAATCTTCAGTAGTTGCTTCTTGCAGATAAGCTCTTAAATGGAAATTGAAATGAAATAGGTAATAAATGTGGTACATATGACTCATTCCCAAAGTATGAAGTAGCTGCATGTAATGGATGAAACCACTTAAATGAATATCATGCCTGAAGACTTGCAAGAAATCACATGCAAAGCTGACAAACTCATAGTTCCCCCAGCCCCGATCCTATATTTGATAGCAAATCTTGTTTTGAGACTAGTAATCATGCCTGCCCTCAGGAGATGATATAGGAAGGAATTAGCTGTCATTTGGAACTGTCTCCTAAAACCATCATTTTTATCTGTTTATCTCTCCAACAGAAATCCTTTTGGATACAACAGGAGAGACCTCTGAGATTGGATGGACCGCCCATCCTCCTGACGGGGTAGGTGCTTCCCTTCATTCTCTTTTGTTGAAAATTGGCCACCCTCTCAAAACCTGGTAATGTGCTCTGCACACAACAAATACACACAGAGAAACCAAGGTGTAATGGCTGGGATTTCAGATGGTATCCCCCTTCAAAGTCAATGGAGAAAACTAGAAAGGGTTGACTGCTTTTCTTTCTGACTATTATTAATTTCTGCCAAATCTTTGCATCTTCTGTCTTGGACTATTACCATAAGGCAGTGGTTCTCAACCTTTTTAATGCCGTGACCCCCAACCGGTTGTAAGTCGAGGACTAAACCGGTCGTAAGTCGAGGACTAAACCGGTCGTAAGTCGAGGACTACCCAACCGGTCGTAAGTCGAGGACTTTCCCTGCCCGGGAACGCCGCACATGCGTGGTTCCGCCCCCTGCGCCGGCCGAGGCGTAGCTGGCAAGTGGCAGAGACGGAGCAGGCTGACCACCAGCTGGCCCAGCTCAAGGGAGGTAAGGCACCTGCCGGAAAAGGGGAAAAAATGGCGGACAGCCTTGCTTGGCGACCCCTGTGAAATGGTCGATCGACCCCAAATGGGGTCGCGACCCATAGGTTGAGAACCGCTGCCATAAGGGGAGACAACACAGGATTCTTCTCATAATATATCCACAAAAGGCAATAGATTAGTTTTGTGTTTTTTTTGTTATTTCTTTAAGAGCTACCTTTTGTCTTCTTCAAAGGAGCATTGTAAAAAGTACTGTCAGAGAGCCACAATGTTGAGTGCTGAATAATTGTATTTTTCCCCTAGTTTGGGCTGATATAGTGTTTCCTTGACTCCATGCACTCTCAGTCTTCCCTTGACTCCAAGGTGTTCCTTAACTCCATGCTAATTATACTGGCAAAAGAGAATGGACACCCATATTTAGAGTCTGGTCTTCAGACTCATTTGGTAGCCCCAGATTGAAAGAGAAAGAAACTATATGACAACATAGCATTTTTAGCTTGGTAGTTTTTCTAGTTGGGGTGATAACACAAGAGTGCCTGTTATGTAGTGTTATTTCTCTCTCTTTCTCTATGCTATTTTTTCCCCTGCTGATTTTGTTGAGAAGAGAAAAGATAGGAAAGACTTATGAATAATGAAAGAAGAGCAAAATCAGGATTGTTGTCTGAGAAAAAGTGAATCCAAATGTCTCATTAAAGCAATTTTTATTAGGCAACAAATGCAAGCTTCAGAATTTCATTAAAAATTCAGAAATGAATGGGCAGTAGAAGATAAAAGTATAAAAGATATTTAAACTATGCCCACGCTCTGCATTTTTTCCTGGATTATTAATTTTGTTGATTGACAAAGAGTTCTTGGAAACTCAAAGGCTTATTCAAAAAAGTGTCCATTTTCCCCTTGATTCTAGGGTACAAACACAAGCTGCAGGCACTCTTATTTTCCATCTTTTAGCCAAAATGATAGATGAGATGCTAGTATATACCAATTGCTCTCTGTTAACCTAGCTAAATAAAAAAAACGCCATGGGGTGATTTTTATTTATTTTTAATTATTTAAAGAAGTTTTTAAGAAATAATGGATCCCTTTGACCATTTTATAGGTTAAATGATAGATAGAAGAAATTAGGAGGTACTAGCATCTTTTAAAAATGTTCAGCAAATTTTGCACTCTTTGTTTGTGAGTATGAATTCTACCTCCCTTAAGAAGGAGAAGCTCAGAAAGAAGCAACTGTGTTATTGTTCTCTTTGCTAGATTTGTGTTGCTACAAAAAGGTGTTGCCATTTAACCCTTAAGTAACATATTGCCATTGGACATATTTCTCATCCAATGTTATCTTCTTCTTTCTTTCTTTCTTTCTCTTTCTTTCTTTCTTTCTTTCTTTCTTTCTTTCTTTCTTTCTTTCTTTCTTTCTTTCTTTCTTTCTTTCTTTCTTTCTTTCTTTCTTCTTCTCCTCCTCCTCCTCCTCCTCCTCCTCTTTCCCCTTCAGAAAGTCATAAAAAGAGGGATGTATAACAGAATTCCAAGAAAAGTTCCTGAGCTTATCTACAAGACATAGATTAAGGAAGGCACTCAGTGTTGAGAGTCAGGAAACCAAGTAATATTAATCCCTGAGGAGCTTCTAAACAGGATGGAACTAAAATTTAGGCCAAATCTGTGTAATATATTCTGTGGCAGGATCCAGGGGGCTGTTCTCAGGTGTAAAATAACACTGTTCCTGATCCCATAAGATTTACATTTCCAGCTTGTTTGTCTTCTTTTTCCTTCACTCCTCTCCTCTCCCTTCCCAAATCCATACAGTGGGATGAGGTGAGTGTCTTGGATGATAGGAAGCATCTGATTCGAACCTTTGAGGTATGCAATGTTGCTGAGCCGGGACAGAATAATTGGCTGCGCACTCATTTCATAGAGCGTCGTGGAGCCCACAGAGTTCACATACGCCTCCGCTTTTCTGTTCGTGACTGTGCCAGCATGAGGACCGTGGCTTCTTCTTGCAAAGAGACTTTTACCCTTTACTATCATGAATCCGAGACTGACCTAGCCACTGCTGAGCATCCGGAGTGGCACGAGGGCCCCTGGACCAAAGTGGATACAATCGCCGCTGACGAGAGCTTCTCTCAGGTGGATAGCTCTGGAAAGGTGGTGAAGATGAACATCAAGGTGCGAAGCTTTGGGCCATTGACGAAGAGGGGTTTCTACTTGGCCTTTCAAGACTCTGGGGCCTGCATGTCTCTGGTGGCTGTCCAGGTTTTCTTCTACAAATGCCCTGCAGTGGTGAAGGGTTTTGCCTCTTTCCCGGAGACGTTTGCTGGAGGTGAGAGGACTTCTTTGGTGGAGGCACCAGGAACTTGTGTGGCCGATGCAGAAGAAGCCAGCAGTACTGGCTCCTCTGGAGTGAAGTTGCATTGCAACGGGGAAGGCGAGTGGATGGTGGCGATTGGAAGATGTGCCTGTCGTGCCGGCTATGAGCCTATGGACAGTGAGAGAATCTGCAAAGGTAAGAAACAGATGCTCCAGGAAGCGTCCCTGGCACTTTTCAAGTCAACCTCTTTGGAATAGAAACCCACAATGTCTTTGATAGTCAATGACTCCTGTGAAAAACAAAAGTTTAAACTCCTGTGAATATAACATACATAGACAATATGCTTTTGTCTGAGTTGCTTCTGTAATCTCTCTTCATCGTTATATTGAGTCAATTTGGGATGACTCAAATCACATTTGGTATAATCCCGTGAAGAATCAAAAGATTATGAAGTTGATTCAGCCTTGTTGGCTGGGCTCTAAAAGTTGCCAGCCAGGTTTTACTTTTAGTAGCCTGCGTCTCCCTATTCTTTATGCAAATGGAGAAAACCACTTCTTCCTCTGTCCAACAACCTAGGTGCGCCACAAAAATAGAGGATTGGTAGTAAATAAACAATATCTAGCCCTAATCTAAGTTTTGTGGGTGCCCTCTGGGTGTCCCAAGCCACCAGAACTTTTCAGATTTGATCCTAGTTTGTAAAGTTATCAATTTGAGTGGCGGTCCTGATTTTAACATAATGTTTCCCCTTTTCTCTCCCTAATAAAAATGGGACAGGCATTTGGTTTGTTTTCCAAATGAAATGCAACGAAGCCTTTGCTTAGCTGTTTCTTTCCCATGCAGATCTGGAGGTAAACCGCAGCTGTTAAAATCATACTTGTAGTACAGTAATGGGGCCCAAAGTTGCCTTTCCTTCATTACAGTAGAAACAACTATCTGCTCTCCTAATAGCTTTAATTTTCAGCTTTCCGTTGTGAACCTAGAAGGATACCCAAGCTGTTATCCTTATTCCATGTATTCCATAATAGTTACAAAGTAATCCTAATTTCCCAAACAATATCCCATATTGTGAAATTTGGTGCATGCTTTTCCTTCTGGAAACCATAGTAGTTCTTTAAACTGGACTTCTTGTCTACATTTGGGTTCCAAACTGCCATACTCCCAATTTAATAGTGGGAACTGATATTCCAGATTCCCCCAAGTAATTTGCCCAGAGTTTGCACTGGAACAGCTAGCAGTATTAAATGAAGTGCAATTTAATGAAAAGTCTAGGAAACTAGCATGGTCAATGGAGCTTCATTGCCAGTTACAAGTATTTTTGTTCCTCTGAACAGAGCTGCAGTAGTATCTGAAATTCCTTCTTAAATGGAGTTTCATCTCAGCACCAGCTCTTCCTTTAATGTTGGCTGCAATTAATCTTAAGCATGACTGATATTTGTGCAAAATCTAAATTTTTAGTTAAAACCAGTGAGGAAAGTCCTTTCTCCAGAAGAGACAAACTAAAAGAAGCCTACAATTGTCCATTCTGTTCCCAGCCAAGAATGTGATACATACGCAATCTATTACTGTGTGTGACTAAAAGTAATATAGCTGTTTGATGAAGCAGCAGGGACCCTTTTCATAGTCTGCTTTAGAAATGAATATTCACTGTGGGGGCTACAAAATTACTGGGGAGGGGGCTGTATAGTAACTCTTTAGTGCATGCATTATCTGAATTGAGGAAGGCCAAGTTAATATTTTAGAAACATTCTTATATAGCATACTTAAATCTTTTTTTAAAATTCAGTGAAGAGAAATTCAGAAAAATATAGATATTAGCTGCTAGCGTATTCTGAATTTTAATTATATCAAGAATGCCCCAGCTCATGGTTAGCTTGCCTTTTATCCAGTTGTTTCTTGTTTGAGGTGTGAATCGCTTGCATTTTTTTCTCCAATCTTTGTGGAAACATTAAGGATATTCTTTAAAAAAGTGGGCTCTCCTTGTCAAGCATCTGAGTTAAATGGGCTCTAGATAAAATATAAAAACCATTATGATTATTTGAAAATACATTCCTTCTTGGGAGCTGACATGAAGAAATTTAATATAAATATATATGTAGCTTTCCATATTACACAGACCTATTCCACAACTCAGTGCAGTTGAGAGTGTACTGTAACACCTTTTCCTACACAGTTAGTCCTTTACTTACAACAGTTCATTTAGTGACTGTTTGAAGTTACAACGGCACTGAAAAAAGTGATTTATGACCATTTTCACACTTACGGCCGTTGCAGCATTCCCAGGGTCATGTGATCAAAATTCAAACATTTGGCAACTGACTCACATTTATGACCGTTGCAGTGTCCCGGGGTCATGGGATCACCTTTTGCAACCTTCTGACGAGCAAAGTCAATGGGAAAGCCAGATTCACTTAACAACTGTGTTACTGATTTAACAATCGCAGTGATTCACTTAACAACTGTGGCAAGAAAGGTCGTAAAATGGGGCAAAGCTCACTTAATAAATGTCTCACTTAACGGCGAAAGCTTTGGGCTCAATGGTGGTCGTAAATCGAGGGCTATCTGTACAATTTAGACAGTTCCTTGTATTTGATCTCCAAAAGATCAATTCTTTCAGCTATGTCTTTTTCCAGGAAAAGTTATGATCACTCTCAGGGGTCAAAATCAAATTTTGCAGCCCCTTAGAAGGCTAATACTTTTGCATAGAAATAGAACTATTCAATGGCACTGAGTAGATTGCTTTAATGATTCTTATTATAATTAGACAGTGTTGAAATATTCTATGTGTTGTTTAACTTTATGGCCATTGCAGACCCCAACAGTTCAAATTCAAGAAGGCCTTCATGAAAGACATGGCAATAGCAATTTTATTTTTAGTAATATCAATCTGTCACCATAAATGAAGTCATTAATGAGAAAGAATTGGCTTTTTAATTGTTTTTCTGAATCTCCTTAAGCAGGGGGCTTCAAACTTAGCAACTTTAAGACTTGTGGACTTCAACTCCCAGAATTGCTCAGCCAGCCAGGGCTGGCTGAGGAATTCTGGGAGTTGAAATCCACAAGTCTTAAAGTTGCCAAGTTTGAAGACCTCTGCCTTAGAGGCACGCATGTTTTAGTCTCCCATTTTCTTTTTCAATTTTCATGTACCTCCAGTGGTTTTCACCGTATTGAAAAATCAGATTGGCGGCGCAGTGTGTGTGATCCTTGGTTAACTGGGCTGCTTCTGCACCAAATCCAGGAAATAGAAAGGAGCAGCAGCCATTATGCAGGATTTGTACAATTTTCAGGAAAAACTTCCTTCCCCTCTTACTATTTTTGGACCTGAAAATTGAGAATGAGAACAGTGATTTCCAGATTAGTCACAGGGATTATCTTTCATATTGAAGAATTGCACAAAGCAGCTGCATAAGTGTAATGTATTTCAATGAACCTTGGCAATGAGATGCAATTAGTTCAGGGAAGTAAAATCAATGGCCACCAAAAGAAGGCAAAGGTAGCACTGCCAGAACCATCACACGTTTCACAGCAGACCTGTGACAGAACTACTTTTTCCAGCCATAACAATCATCTGAAGTTTTGCAGCCCACATCTGGGAGCCCCTATGAAAGAGAGGACGATTATTTTGCTCACTTAACCGTACTTAACAGGCTTCCTGTACCATTTTAACATCCTTTAGTGAAACATTCTCAGAAGGGAGGTGGGTTTTGTTGGTAATGGAAATGTTCCAAGAAAATTGATGATTCAGCTTAGCATAATTACAATAAACGTATCATTTAATGGTCTTACTTTGTAGTGGATGACTGTTGAAAAGCAGATGCCTTGCTTTCTTGATTGACTGTATTAATACTGCAAATATTTGACCAATGTTTGCTTAGTGGGTAGAAGCAAAAACCATTTCTGTTTTTTATAACTTTGCTTGCCTCCTTTCAAGAAATCTTGTGTGTTGAAAACCCAAGATCTCCCCCCTAAATATACAAACTCTTATTACTTGAGTTTTATTTGCATGATAATATAAATACAATGATCACATATGGTAGCAGTTCTGGGCACAATTCCCTAAAAGAAAGTTCCTTTCAGTGTATTGGGATCTGTTTTCCCTTATCTATGGACAAAATGAGAATGTGCTCATACAGCCAAATGTTACCGCGTTTCTCTAGTAGTGGCACTTAAGCTCAGTGCCAAAATGTATTGAAAATTATTGGTAGCTGCTCCAGACATTTTTCTACCCTAACTATTAATTACTGTTTGCTTCATTCTTTTTTAAACTGGGAGTGTCCTGTCCCTGCTCATCTCTTCTTGACCAATGTGATCATTAGTGGATGCTCAAGTCCAAGTGCCAAGTCCTGTGATGTAAAAAATGTGGTTGAATAAGAGTGCGTGCCTGGTGAATGCTCTGAATAAGCAGTAATCTTCCACTGTGAAAATGACATATTTACTATTGCAGGTAAATGTTCCAGACAGACAGCGGGTTAAAACATACTATCAGATTTAAAACAAACAACTACCAATTGAATGCAAGATGTGTATGTGTGTATGTGTGGATAATGGTCTTCAGTATGATGCAAACTAATTAAGATCTTAATGGCATTACTTAAGAGTAGAATCCTTGCTCCTGAATAGGACATATGTTAGGCAATAGGGGGATAAGCAGCATATATGAGAGTTTATAACAGAGCTTTGGAGCTGCGCTGCTAAAATTATTCTGCGGATTAGTGTCCCAAACGCAATTCTACATGCAGGAATTTGCAGAAATTATGAGAGAGGGTTTGCACATTCCTTGTGGTTCCTCCTTTTCTCTGGAACTCCTTCCTAGCAAAGTTCAATGTCTTTTGGATAGGACCCAAAACATGTTTGTTTCAGCAAGCCCTTAATCTCCCCATGGGATTTGAGTATGATCTAGCCTTCATTGTTTAAATTATGAGGTTTTGTTCTCATTTTTATTTGTTTTAAAAGGCTTAATCTCAATCCTGTGTAAAAAAAAAAAAAGGCATAACGTGAAAAACGAAACTCTGATCAAAGATGTCCAAGGTGTACTTTTCAAAGTCTTTAATTATTTGGAGACATTCTAATTGTAAGATGAACAACAGTATCTTTAACTAAAATACATATCTAAAATACTGAACATATGAAGACTTGTCTTCCTCCTGGTAAAAATGGACAGAGCAAGAGAGAAGTCCATTTGACTTCCAGCCAGCATATTTTTTCATTATGCCAGTCACATTTTGTCAAAACTTTAATGTTTAAACATCAGGCAAGAGTTGAAAGGCACTTTTGACTTCTCTTTGTTTACATTTTGAATCTAAGGTGCATTAATAGAGGGGAGCGTGGGCAATCCAATCTTACCTGCAACTTGTAGTACAGATGTTTAGCATTGAGATTGGGAAGCCAATTGGCAGCTTCTTCTAAACTCCCTTTATTCCTTTCCCCCTCTTTTCTTTTCCATTTCAAACCACAGTATGTTCCTAGCCCTTCCAACTCCCTTGGGATACTGTTTGACCTTGCTAAGTCCACCATCAGATGCTTCTTGCTTTGCCTCCTCTCCCCCCTCCTCTCCCTCTCCTTTTCTTCCCTTCCCACTCTTCTTAAAATCTGGGTTGAATTTGTAGACTTTCCCCCCTCACTATGGTGTATTATTTTCAAGCGGTGTTTCCTATTCATGTGTTATGTGGCAATCTTTGCTTGAAAGTGAATCCACATTCCCCTCCTTTCAAATGAATAAAAGAATAGTCTGTCTTCTTGGCAGCTGCTCCCAAAAAAAAAGCTGCTCTTTTTTTCCCCTTTTATTAACAAAAAATATTCAGTCTGGAGTTGGCAGATTTTCAAGGATGAAGATGGGGACCCTTGAGCAGCGTCATTTTCTGACCCCCCCTCCTTTCTTCATGGAAATCAGAACTTCACAGTTTCACAGTGTAGGACTTGCTGAAAGAAGCTAAATTCTCTTGCTTTCCCTCATCATCCTCTGCAGTCTCCTTTTTCTCCTCACATCCCTCCAAAAACCCATCCTACTTTTATATAACTGATTTTGTGGTTGAAGATTAACTAGTTAGCACCTGCATAATTAGACAGTTGGATTTAGGCCACGGTTGTATTCCGAACATGATTTAACTCGAGATTGGAAAGAAAATACATGTTCAAAGAGGCAGACTCAGAAGGGATGCAGTCTGAAACGGCTGCCAACTCGCATGTGGGCACAGTCAGACATTGCTGCCAATACCAACAACCTTGTCTTACATGCTAACTTGTTCCCTACCATTACACTTCCTATGATTAACATTGTTCTCTAGCATTACACTGCGCCTTTCTTTCTCTGGGTAACAACACTGGTTATGATCGGCCCTGAGGCAGAAAACCGAAGACATAACAATGTCGGTCTTGGGAAAGTTTAGGGAGATGTTCTCATAAGCTGGGGTCTTTCTGTTAATTCAACTCCAGCCCCAGGCTTTCTTTCCTCATCTGTGACACACCACTAGAGCAGACAAAGAGACAACACAGAAAAACCTGGAGCGTAAGCAATTTGTGTCTCATTTTGTTAAGGGGCCTTAATTCTTGGATATAATGCAGTACTTTGTATTTTTACTTGTGTGCTCAAAGGTGCTTACTCCCAGATGATTTACATATCAAGTTGGATGTCTAACAGCACAATCCCGTGTATCATCATCATGAGAGAGAGAGAGAGAGAGAGAGAGAGAGAGAGAGAGAGAGAGAGAGAGAGGTACAACACCTACAAAAACATTGCTGGCACTTTCCAGTGTTATGTGAACAAAGCCATTATAATTTGTAAACTATTCTTAGTGACTACATTATCTATAAAGCCATCCTTGGCCAATAAAACAAACCACCCATCCATTATTTATAGAACTAAGATAACACCTACAGATTTATATTGTCAAATAATTTCAGTATTTCCTTCCTTGACTGATCAATTGCCATGACCTGCTTTAGAATGTCACTAGATTACATTTTGGCCTTCATGCCTTGAGAGCCCTAATTCAAGACTCTTAGCTGCTTCTGGCAACTTCTTCTTGTCCACTACATATGTTGCTCAGTAGTAGCTGTGCCAAATATACCAACTCCTGACACAGACAGTAAATCTCATTTTAACAGACTCTCATGGACTGGACTTTGGATGCAGTGGAATACATCTGCATTTGAACTTCACTCCTAAAATAATGGATAAGTTTCTATAGTCTCTCTGAACAAATGAAATCATATTTCAGTTTAGGTGATCGGATATTTCAATTATATACATTTGGATTTAATGAACATCTTTCCCTCCTCCGCTTCTCCAGATAGTCTGTTAAACTGAGCTTTCACAATATGATGTTGCTGCACAGGCACAGACTGCAGCGGGGAAAGCTTTTTGTAGAAATTGGTGACTCAGGTTAGTTTGCAGCATAGCTCTAGTTGCAAGTGGCTATGTTAAACCAACAGCTAACAAGGTAAATATCTAGAATCTAATGTCAACACAAGGACATTGTAGAATAATAGAGAACAATCACATTTCAAGTAAAGATGAGTTCATATTTGGAAGAGTCTGTGTTTCCCCCCCTATGAATAGTACAAGGACAATTCGGAAATAAACCTCTGTTTTGTTATCAATGACAGACATTTGCAGATACAGAACTTTTATTATACACATTAGAATACCACAGCATTACATTACTTTTTGACATATTCACCACTCAAATTGAGGCACTTGTCATAACGTCATACAAGGTTTGAAATTCCTTAGTAGTCACTCAGCACCAAATCTGGGCTATGGGGGTGTGTGTGATCAAAAACATCCTAATGGATCTGCTTCAAAAGTTCTTGGGTGTGTCTAGCAGTGTGCGGGCAAGCATTATCGTGAACCAACACCACACTGGAAGTCAACATGCCCCGACGCTTGTTATGGATGGCTTGTCTGAGTTTTTGTAACATTTCACAGTTGACTTCTGAATTGATGGTCAAACCACGCTCCATGAATTTCACTAGCCATACTCCTTTGGCATCTTCACATTTGGCGGGATTTTTTATGGCACCACTTCTGGTGTGTTGGTTCATGACAATGCTCATCCGCCCATCACTAGACGCACCCAAGAACTTTTGAAGCAGTTCCTTTGGGATCTTTTTGATCACCCCCTTATGACAAATTAGGACAAGTGCCTCAATTTGAATGGCAAATATGTTGAAAAGTAATGTGATGTTGTAGTTTTCTAATGTGTATAATAAAAGTTCTGTATCTGCGAGTGTCTGTCATTGATAATCAAATGGAGGTTTATTTCCGAATTGCCTTCATATATGCTCTAACATACCAGTTTTTTTTAAGTCTTAGTATTTAAATGAATTCAAGAAAATAAGTTGCAATTCTTCTTTCCTTTGGGAATATACCATATGCCATGATGTCTGAAATTGCTGCTTTATCGTTGGACCTACCTGAGGCAGGTGAGGTACCGAAAAAACCCTCTGCTGTGCACTTCTATGTATAATGATGCCTAGTCGCATTTTGTCTCATGAGTATATATCCATCCTTGAGGGCTGACATTAATATTGACAAGAAAATAATAAAAAAACACAATAAAAAAAGACAATGGCTAAGCAGTTCCACAAATCTGCCAAGAAAAATATATGAGTGCAATCCCTGGGAATCAGTTTGAGGATGTCTTTACCTTATCCCAAGAGCAATCTGTTCATCTGCTTCTGTTCACAATATATGACAACAATTAGAGCACTGTAATGGTAGAGCTGTCATGGAGGTTCACAAAATTTTTGCAGGGATCTATCACTGTTGCATATTTATCTTTCAGACTTAGAGATGAATTATTGAAACCTCACCATGGATAATCTGGACATAACAGAAGATGCACAGGATATGACAGCTTGCTCAGTACTGGCTTTGTAGGAGAAGCATGGTTTTAAGTTTCTTCTTATCAAAAAAGAGAGAATATTAGTAGGAAATTAGATCACACCTACTCCTTGGTAAGCTAGAAAAAGGTGACATAGACAACATCACCACCAGATGGATCTGTAGCTGGCTGGCAAACTGTACTCAATCAGTAGTCCTCAACAGCACTACATCCACATGGAGAGAAGTAAGCAGTGGGGTACCACAAGGTTCCGTCTTAGGCCCAGTACTTTTCAATATCTTCAACAATGACTTAGATGAGGGAATTGAAGGGGAACTCATCAAATTTGCAGATGACATCAAAGAAGAAATAGGGGAGACATGATAGCAGTATTCCAGTAATTGAGGGGCTGCCACAAAGAAGAAGGAGTCATGTTATTCACCAAAGCACCAGAGGGCAGGACAAGAAACAATGGTTGGAAACTGATCAAAGAGTGAAGCAACCTGGAATTAAGGAGAAACTTCCTGACAGTGAGGACAATTAACCAGTGGAATAGTTTGCCCCCAGAAATTGTGGGCATCACTGGAGATTTTTTAAAAGAGGCTAGACATCACTTGTCTGAGATGGCATAGGTTAGGGGAAGAGGCTTCCTGGGAGGGATGAGCAAAAACCATTGGGAGTGTATTCCAAGCTGCATTCTTAGCAGAGTCATCCAAGGCATGAACTTCATCCCAGCTATCCAACTAAAGCAAGCAGGCACTTGGGGAGTAGCAATATAGGAAAATGCTGGAAGCAAATGATCATTTTGGTGTCGATGGCAAAGACATAATTTCATACTGTGTGGGAGAAGGCAATGGTATACCTTTCCTGATTTTTCCCCCAAAAAATTCATATGGAAGATAGTTGAGATGAAATAATTGACAATATGTTGTTGGATGAGCTTCTCAAATCAGGTGGTCTCAACATACCACTGAGAAAAAGCTGAGGTCTTTCATAGTATTAACAGTATATATAACCTAATTAGATTAAAGGCTTCTGGATTTCTACTTGCTGATGTTAACATGCAGGAGAAAAAAAACCAAAACTGCAAAAACAGATTTAGAATGAAAACATGAAACATAAGATGTCAACGTTGCTAACATTGGATGTTCTTGCTCTGACAAAATATGCAGAACTGTGTGGTGTTTTTAGAGTTAACTCAGATGACGCTGGGAGGGAAGGAGAAAGAATGTATGTAGGTAATTATATTAGATAATGGAAGAGAACCTTTGGCCTTCAAACTGATAGGAGAACGTGATTTATGACAGCAAATTAAGGGAGGGAACATGCTGGCAAAATATGTGCTCAGGGGAGGAGAATTTAGATCTTAGCATCCCTCATTCATGCCCTGCCGACATTTTGTTACATGAATAAAATACTTTTTAGGATAAACAATGCCTGGAAGTTCTTTGAAGTGTTTCATTAGTCGGAATCATGACATAAGAAGCATGAAAATGTGAAAAAGTTTGACAACAGTGAAAAATGAAACAAATCAACTACATACTGACATCGTAGGCATCAGCAAATCGAAATAGGCTAGAATTGGACAATTTCATTTAGAAGAACATACTGTTTACTATTTAGGACAGGGGGAAAAAAGAAGAAATTATGGAATTATAGTCAGGAAGGATATAGCGAAGACAGTACTTGGATACAATACACTTAATGGATATTATCATATGGAGGCCATATAAATCAAATTTAGTATATTATTGAAGGGGAAGAGTTCAGTTACAACAGCAAAGACATGATTCGGGGCTACTATGGAACAGATTACAAAACTGCCCTGTTCCAAGTTAAGCTAGAAGAAAAAAAGAAAGCTGACCATATTTCACAATATGAACTTCAGCAAATACCCATTATTTTCAAGGAGATTGCTTTGAAGTCCTTATTGATAGTGAACCAGAGAAACTGTGGAATAAAGTTGTTAGGGTTAAGTGTGAAAAGAGATTGCCAAAAAGTAAGAAACAGAAGAAAGCAAATTGGATGACTGAAGAAATGGTGAAAATCGCCAAGAAGAGAAGGAAAGCCAAAACCAAGAAAGACAAAGAACTTAGGAAGCATTCAACAAATAATTTGAGAGAGGGAGAGAGAGAGAGAAGAAGAAGAAGAAGAAGAAGAAGAAGAAGAAGAAGAAGAAGAAGAAGAAGAAGAAGAAGAAGAAGAAGAAGAAGAAGAAGAAGAAGAAGAAGAAGAAGAAAGCTTATTACAATGACATCTTTAAAGACATTGAAAATGGACATAGAGGAGCAAGGAAATTCATAAGATCTCCAAACTCAGAAGGAGGTTCCAACCTCAAATTGTGCTAAGGCAGAGGTCCCCAACCTTTTGGGCACCAGGGACCGGTTCATTGGAGAAAGGTTTTTCCGCAGACCAGGGAGTGTGTGGTTTTGTGTACTGCATCCCACAGTTGGGCCTTTGCTTTTTTGTGTGGACCGGTTGCTGGCACAGACCGGGGGTTGGGGACTCCTGTGCTAAAAAATGCCAAGATAGTATCTGATTCAAATAAGATCTATGCAAAGATGGAAGGAGTATCTGAAAATTCTGTATAGTAGAAATGCTAACATCCAAGATACCTTGAACAACCTCTATTAGTAGAAGATGAAATTAGATTGGTACTCTGTTTGTTGCTAAGTCAAAATGCTGTTGGAATTGATGAACTATACAGAAATATGGCAAGCAACAGAAGGAAAATATGTACAGGAAGCCACAGTCCAGATGGAATATGACAGAACAAACTGGCTCCAGATTGACAAAAAAAGTAAAACAAACCTATAGATTCTCTCCCTATTTATTCATCCTATATACTGAAAATAACTCTATACGGTTGCTAAAAGTCAATATTGATTTAATGGCATATAAACAACCAATATTCTGAATATACAGTATATTGGCAGAGGCTGGATTGGAAAAAGATGAGTGTGACTTTAAAAATGGAGCAAGAAACATCAATGATCTGCATTATGCTGATGACATTGCTTTGATAGCTGAAAATGCAAACGATTTAGAAACTCATCAGTGAACAAATGGGACTGATTTTGTTCACTGGGACTAAATTTAAGTATAATAAAGACCAAACAACAGATATAATAACCAGCCTTGAATGAATTAAAGGTTCAGAAAATTATTTTAACTTATTTTACATCTTAAAGCACATCTACTACAAGATTAGATGACTATGCAAACCAATTAATAGCATTCCATAACTAAGAAACAAATGCTGGGGCCCAGCTTGTGTTTTAAGGCAGGAATCTCCAAAGATAGACACCAGGTATCATGTTTTCTATAACTGAACATCATTTGTTCCATTGGGGAAAGTGTTCCAATTTTCCCTCATAGGAGTCCCGTACTGCAGGGTGCCAAGTGGGCTACAATATCAACCAAAACTGGTTGCCAAAGAATTACTCTAGTTACAGCTGGTCTACAAAGCTTTCAGGGAGTTCTCTGCAGTCTGAACAATTTATCTTCCAGAAAGGAGATGCTGTTAGACTGAACTCTTAGTTCTCACTTTTCTTCATATAAGCTGCCCCTTTGGAACATAGATTTTTTTTTTTTGTCCAGCTTCAGGTTACTTTTAGCTATTTCTCTATTTAGCAGTAGGTCTAGAGACCTGAGAAGTTTCTTCTTAAACATGTTTCCATTTGTCTCTGTCTGATTGTTTATTTCTAAAATTTTGATTCTGTAGGTATTTGGTATGTTAACCTCATATGAGCTCTGACACAAAGTGATGTGCAGTGTTTCTTTATTGTGCTGCCATATTTGTTTTTGAGAAGTGGACATGCTGTTAGACCCAGAAATGACAGTGTAGCTTATAGTTCCATCTCAGTTTCAAATCATATGCAGAAAGGAAAACAGAATGCAAGAAAAAAGGCTTTCTGCGCTCAAATTATTATATGCTCTCTGCATGAAATGTCACCTTTCCCTTCCAGGTAGGGTAGGGGCCTCCAAACTTGGCAACTTTAAGACTTGTGGACCACAGTTCCCAGAATTCCCCAACCAGTGGAGTTGAAGTCCACAAATCTTAAAGTTGCCAAGTTTGGAGACACCTGAGGTAGAGCATTGAAAGCATGAGGTAGGAGCTGACCATTTCTGCCCACTTCCTCATCATATAGGATAGATGAGTTGATTAAAAATATTTCCACCTTCTCCAGGTATGTTCATGAGTGTCAGAGAAGACTGAAATCAGATGAAAACTGGGATGTTCCATTCTGGTCTAGGAACTGTGGTGGAGAGAGATGCAGTTGAATGTAACATTGGTCCCTTTCCTGCCAAGCCAGGATTGACTCATTTTTTTCTTAGATCTTTTTCCAGTTTTCCCTTCGGCCAGAAAAGATTGTACTTGGCTTATTCCATGATCATGTACTTCACCCGCTCCCCTCGTGAAGCAGATGTTTTGCCTTAAAAGTTTCAACAGTATTAGCTCTATAAGTAGTTCTCTTGGCAGTGTGAGTCCCCTTATTAGCCTGGAAGGGGAAAGAAAGAATGAAAGGAAAGGAATTAAACTATAAACACAAAGAATGATTGGGGGGGCAGGTGGGGGATAGACTGATGCACATTCCAAATGTTATCAAGGTAATCTGAAAAGAGAATGTAGTAACTATGTCTTCAGCCCCCCCTTTGTCTTCAGCCCCCCCCCCCATGAAAAAGGTGGGTCTTCATCTTGGGGAAACCAGCTCTTCATCCACATGGAGCCCAAAAGCTAATCCAGGTTTTAAATATCTAGAGGAAAATACTATTTAGAGGATGTGATCTCAGTGTAACGGCTTTCCGCAATCAATTGAATTTGTACTTTAAAAAATGAATAAGTGACAGTTCTCTGGAGTCCTACAACATATTGAGCCACAAATAAGCAAACTAAATTATAGCTTAACAGAATAACAGAGTTGCAAGGGACCTTGGAGATCTTCTAGTCCAACCCCCTGCTCAGGCAGGAGACCCTATACCATTTCAGACAAATGGCTGTCTAAGCTTTTCTTAAAAACTTCCAGTGTTGGAGCATCCACAGCTTCTGGAGGCAGGTTGTTCCACTGATTAATTGTTCTAACTGCAAGGAAATTTCTCCTTAGTTCTAGGTTGCTTCTCTCCTTGTTTAGTTTCCATCTGTTGCTTCTTGTCCTGCCTTCAGGTGCTTTGGAGAATAGCTTGACTCCCTCTTCTTTGTAGTAGCCCATTAGATATTGGAACACTGCTATCATGTCAACCCTAGTCCTTATTTTCCAAAAATTAGATATGCAACCTATTCTTTGTATGTTTTAGCCTCCAGTCCTCGAATCATCTTTGTTGCTGTTTTCTGCTCTTCTCTTTCTAGAGTCTCAATATCTTTTTTACATCATGGTGATCAAATCTGGATACAATATACCAAGTGTGGTCTTACCAATTAATACTAATTAATAGGATAGGAGATGTCAGCTGTTAAATTGCAGTTATGATAGAGGCATTTTGAAAGATTGATCAGACCAAGACAAGCTAATAATATTATTAGCTTGTCTGGCTTCTCCCTGTGGTTCAGCAGTAACGATGATGACCAGGTTGTTCAGAGCTACATGGTGGTTTAACTTCTACTCAAGTTAACTCATGACCTGTTTCAAATTTGTTTTTGTTTTTTTTAGCATCACATAGAAGTCTGTAGAAGAATCATAAAACAAATTCCCCCAAACTGCCAATAGTCCAGTTTCTGGAAGCAATCAGCAAATGTAATTTGTTTAACCATCATTTGTTGAAGAAGCAAGAATAGATGTGATTTGTATAACTTTCTACGTCAGTGGCAGGGCTTAGACCCTACAGTAAACCCAAAACAAGAAAATCTCTTTACCTTTAGTGGGCTGTATGAATCAAGCCATGGAGGGCAATGGTTGAGAAAGAGTGGGAAGATCTGAATTGCTTGAGATACTTCTCTTGGAAGCCTCCAAAGCCTCCTTTGGAAGCCTGCCTTTGAAGCCCCCTTGCTTAGAGCTGGACTTCCCTTGGCATCTTGGCAGAAATTGGTTCTCTTGAATCCCAAAGAGGGTCTTGCTGCTGGCTGTTTTGGACTTTAAATAGCACAGCAGAGTAGCAATTAATTTGTAGCTTGCAACACTTCCAGAAATTCTGGCAGCTTAAAGAAAACAAACAGCAGCCAAAAGCAAAATGATGACATGATGTGTCTTTCCCTTGAGTGTAGATCTATTCCCTGCTACAGAAAGATGCTTTCCAAATACATTGTATTATAATTTTCTTAAGCCTTACTACTGGCTTTGGGAAACGTGACTCCTGCTTAAAATATCTATATCATGTTGCCTTCTCTTGACTTGTTATATATTAATTAATTAATGAGTGAGTGACCCAGTACAAATTATCAAACTATTTATATAAAGAATTGAAAAGGAAGGATGTTATTTCCATTCGGAGGTGTACTGATTTCGAGTCCCCTATCTCACTGCATCCTACAAACTCATGCACAATTTGTATGGTTCATCATAGCAAGATACTTCTTTTCCATCCTCTCATATTGCCCATGTTATTGTCATGGCAGGGAGCCAAGTAGCAACAAAGAATTGTATGAGTTATTCCATAGCCAAATTGGAAAAGATAGAGGATGAATGAATGACCGATTATGTGATCTGGGAGCAGAAAGAAAAAAGTGTATTCTTAGATTATAATCTGAACCAGGGAAGAATTAGTTTGTCAGTAACAGAATGGAGATGGCCCCAATTCACATTAATGAGGTGTGTAGGATCCCCCCCCCTTCAGCTGTGTGTTGACAAAAAGACTCTTGCTTGTCCTTTGTAATTCAAATTATACTGAAGTGTTATATATGGTGGCAACTCTACATTCAACTCGGTATGAATAAAAACTTCCCTACAATCAGAAACAATAATTCTTATCCATGTTATCTAGGGTGGTGAGATACAATGATTTTGGGAATGGGATTAGTGGATATCCTTGTCTCCTTCTGAGGTTGCTATATCTTGCTTATAGTAGAATAGAATTATTAAAATTATTTTAAAAAATCAGGCTGAAGATTTGTGAGTCTTAATCTTTACATAAACTTCATTACAGCATTTAGTGGAACTTAATAAGTGAATTCTTTCTTATAAAACATATCTGCATGTGGAAAATGAAGATATGTCAGCCTGATGTACTAATTTTTCATAGCCATTTCCACATTAGAAAATGGTAGATGTTTTGTTTTTCCAATGTAAGCTATCGATAGACATGGATTTGACATTGCAATCCAAAGGATATCTTCTGGGAAAAATTGCTGTGTAGTTCTGTAAATATAAGTTGCCCATATTAATCTAAATAAAAGGGTTTTCTGCACTTTTGTTACCAATGTTGGTGAATAGTACAACAACAATAATAATAGTCAATTGCAAAAGGCGGCCTTACTAGGAACTGCTTACATCCTGCGACGATATCTGTAATACCATTAAATATCCACATCTGCCTATCCCAGGTCCTTGGTAAGGACTCGATAGGTAGACAAAATGCCAAATCCAGTCTGAACATCTGGCTGACTGTGCGATGATCCATAATAATAATAATAATAATAATAATAATAATAATAATAATAGTAGTAGTAGTAGTAGTAGTAGTAGTAGTAGTAGTAGTAGTAGTAGTAATAATAATAATAATAATAATAATAATAATAATAATAATAATAATAATAATAATAATAATAGTAATAATAGAGTTGGAAGGGACCTTGGAGGTCTTCTAGTCCATCCCCCTGCTCAGGTAGGAAACCCTATACCATTTCAGACAAATGGTTGTCCAGTCTCTTCTTAAAAACTCCCAGTTTTGGACCATTCACAACTTCTGGAAGCAGGTTGTTCCACTGGTTAATTGTTCTAACTGTCAGGAAATTTTTCCTTAGTTCTAGGTTGATTGTCTCCTTGATTAGTTTCCATCCATTTCTTCTTGTCTTGCCTTCAGATGCTTTGGAGAATAGCTTGACTCCTTCTTCTTTGTGGCAACCCTCAAGATATTGGAACACTGCTATCATGTCACCCCTAGTCCTTATCTTCATTAAATTAGATATAGCCAGCAACTGTTCTTTATATGTTTTAGCCTCCAGTCCTCTAATCATCTTTGTTGCTCTTCTTTGTACTCTTTCTAGAATCTCAACACCTTTTTACATTGTGGTGACCAAACCTGGATGCAGTATTCCAAGTGTGGCCTTACCAAGGCATTGTAAAGTGATATTAACACTTTACGTGATCTTGATTCTATCCCTCTGTTATTGCAGCCTAGCACTGTGTTGACTTTTTTGGCAGCCGCAGCACCCTGTTGGCTCATATTTAAGTGATTGTCCATTAGGACTCCGAGATCCCTCTCACAGTTATTATTATTGAGCAAGGTATCACCTTGTGCATTTGGTTTTTCTTGCCTAAATGTAGAACCTTACTTTTTTCACCATTGAATTTCATTTTGTTAGATAGTGCCCAATGTTCAAGTCTGTCAGGATCCTACTGTATCTTAAGCCTATCTTCTGGAGTGTTGGCTATTCCTGTCAGCTTGGTGTCGTCTGCAAATTTGATGAGTTCCCCATCTATCCTCTCATCCAAATCGTTGATGAAGATGTTGAAGAGCACTGGGCCTAGAACAGAGTCCTGGGGCACCCCACTACACACTTCCCTCCATGTAGATGCGGTTCCATTGAGTACGGCTGGTCAGCCAGCTATGAATCCATCTGGTGGTGGTGCTGTCTAACCCACATTTTTTCTATCTTATCAAGTAGTAGGTTGTGGTTTACTTTATCAAATGCCTTACTGAAGTCCCAAGTACATTATATCCACATCATTCCTCTGGTCTACAAATTTTGTCACCTGGTCCAAGAATGCAATAAGATTTGTCTGGCATGATCTGTTTTTGACAAACCCATGTTGGCTTTTGGTTATGACTTTGTTTGCCTCTAGGTGTTCACTAATTCATTGCTTGTTGATTTTTTTCAGAATCTTCCCAGGTATTGAGGTCAGGCTGATAGGTCTGTAATTTCCTGGATCCATTTTTTTCCTTTTTTGAAGATGGGAACTACATCAGCTCTTTTCCAGTCCTCTGGTAGTTCCCCAATGCTCTGGGATCTTTGAAAGATAAGTTTAGTGGTTCTGAGATCACATCTGCCAGTTCCTTGAGAACCTTGGGGTGTAATCCATCTGGTCCTGGCGATTTGAACTCTTCTAGGCTGGACAGGTGCTCACTTACCATTTTCTTGCCTATTTTAACTTGTGTTTTTAATCTGTTTTTACGGTACTGTTTTTGATAGGTTGGACTGTTTTTTCCCTTTGTGTAAAGACAGATGCAAAAAACAAGTTAAATAGTTCAGCTTTCTCCCTGTTGCTTGTCACCTTCTTGCCACTTTCTCCCATTAATGGACCAATCATTTCCTTAACTTTTTTCTTGTTTTTTACAGGTTGAAATAAGCTTTTTGTTGTTTTTGACTTGAGTTCTACAGTATTTGAGTTCTACAGTATTTGCTGCTGTATTTGCGTGTCCCAAATGTCATACAAATTGTCATACACAGCCTACACTGCCTGGCCAAAGTCAGTTGTTCTCTATCTCTCCCTTTGTTGTTTCCCATGTAAAGTATATCCCAGACAGTCTTGTGATGATATATGTCCTCCATTCTGTCCTTCTTAAACTTAACTCTGAAAATCTGGAGCAGGGATGTCCAACCTTGGCAATTTTAAGCCCTGTGGACTCCCAGACATCCGTAGCCAGCCAAACTCCTATAGTTAATCATTGCTTTTTTATTTCTATAATATAATATTTCTAATTTTGTTGTGACTGATATTAGGGGCCATCTTCCTTATATAATTTTGAGCAGTCTGCCCATATGGAAGGACTGTAACAACCTTGACCTGAAGCAAGATGGAATCAGTTTCTTTCTAAAATATCGATCATAGTACAGTCTAAGCAACTTCATAGTAAAAATATACTATATTAATGTTATTTTTATACTTCTGTTAGTAAAATATCAAAGGCCAATAAAATTGGCTGGGACCGGCCATAGAGATGCTCAACTATTTGCAGCAAGGAAAGTGCTGCTTTGTTGAACCAGTTGCTAATTTCTCTGTGCAGAAATGCAACAAAAGAAAGCCATTTCTTAGATAAGGCATCCATTGTTCTTCCCACCTCTAAATGAGTTCTTCTACGCTCCTGTCCTTCCAGTCTGCTGACACATCTGAATAAATGACTCATGTAGAAATCCAAGGCACAGGTTCTATTAATTATGAGTTATCTACTTCAAATGTATTATTGCTATTATGTAGAAAGAGTGAAATAGGCTGCCACTTTTAGTTCAGAAAAAAGGATGGCTCAGCTATCAGCAGTTAGAGAACAAGGGCTCTGTACTATAGCTAGCAGCTAAACAAAGCTGTCATGTGTGCAAGTCTTTTGTTCAGCTGCTTTGTTTTCCCCCCAAGTGGAACACAGACCAGATGCGATATGCAGAATGACTGGTTTGTATCTCCAAGCTCTAGAATTGTTGCAATCATGCCGACATTGTAATAGCAGATTGGATCTGGGTACTTCCACCAACACAAACTTTATGTCAGTTGGAACAATGTGACAGATTGGAAATAGCCCCAAATTTATATAGGAATCTCACCATTCCTTCATCGTCCCCATTATGTTATATTATTGCAGAGGAAAAAAAAACCTTTGACACATATATCTGTGAATATACATTCACTTAAAAATTACCCAGCATCAACAAACCCCACTATCGAGGAATTAATAGTCCCAAGCATGGTAGCTGGGTTTATCTACCATAGAACGGTTTCAGTCTATCCAGGGAAGGCATTTGGCTTTTAGAAGATTTTGGAAGACTTTGAAGGTTCAACCAACTGTTTGGTTGCTTTTTTTCACATGGCATAAGAGGACAATTCACAACTATAATCTCTGCTAGATAAATAGGTCCTCAACATGCGGCAGCACTACATTTAATACCAGATTCTGGTCAGGAATGCCAGCAACTTTGTGTCTGTTAGTCTTTATTTGAACAACAAAGTCATAGAACTAATGGGAACAATGAATATGATCCAATGGGAACAATTAATTTGATCCAGATAGACTGTCTTGGGTTTGTGTTTTTTTTTTGCTTTTAAAGCATAAGCATTCTCTTACCATCTAATGGGGTGGGTGGGATACTAATACTGCAAGAGAATTTAGCAGAGATAAAATGTAGTGGGGACAGTTTAGCCTTTTATTATCTGATGTTAATTGCTGAAAATGCAATGGGTTAAATTCTATGTCCTAAACCATAAAGCCGTTGACTGGAGGAGTGACCTGCTAGAGGTATGATGGGACATCGTCAGTGAATAGAGTTCTTCGGTCCTGGAAAAGTCATCCTGGTTCATAGAATCCTACTATATGTAGTATAGGTGACCTGTCTTTCTCTCCTGCTATGCCATCTTATTCCTGGTGCCTTGCAAGCATTTGGACCAGAGCTATCTGGCAGCCTTTGAAACCCGTTGAACCTTCTGCCATTGTCTTATGGACTGTCAAAGAGCTTCTTATGGGGCTTCCCGATTAGAATGATTAACAGGAATCTTCAGTCATAGGTTTTCTGCTTTTGTGCTGGGAAAACTAAGCCATCCAAAGCCTTAGAGATATTAATGGGATTTTGTCTCCTTCACCTGTTTTTTGATGTTCCAAAAAATCTGTCTGGGCAGATGTAGAATATGCCCTCAGGGTGATCGTATGCTCTTTAACAATGTTATTGCAAAGTGCAGCTGTAAACATAATAACTCATTACTGTACATTCCCGAGCATGTGTAACACAGTGTTCACAGGAGTGAGTAAGGCAGTTGCAAGTTGCACAGCTGGTACTGATTACCTGCCCAGTCTTTTCTATCAAGTGTGTAAGATTGCCAGACAGCTTAGGTGAACTAACCCCTTTAAAGCATGCGCAGCAGGTGTTCTCCTAACTTTTTGAAGGTTTGTTGCGGAAAGCTCAGTGTTATCTGTGAACAGCCGTTCTAATTTGGCTCTATACATTATTCAAGGATGTCACCCTTCATCCCAGTGGCAATGCAGAAGCAGTAGAAGAAGGCTGGAGTCCAAGACAAGGACTCAGCAAGGTTAGGGCTGCAAAAACTAGAACAAAACCTCATTCTATATACAGTGAAGTTGTGACATGTATTTCTTACATTAGCCAAACATGCTTTGTTTAGTTTGCCCCCTTCAGTCTGAATTTGTATTGTGTCATAAAATATAATAGTTAGAGTCCTAGGAGGTTACTGAACTCTCCTGTTTCACAAATTGTGTTGTTTCATTTAGAACAGCTCCATCCTTCAGCCAAAGAATATGTGGCAATGTGTATAGCTACTCCTGCCTGCCCCCCCCCTTTCATTTTATCATTACAACAAACTCATCAAGAAGATTAAGTTGAAAGTTGAATAGCCTAAGGCCACCTAGTACAATTTATTAAGAAATTAAGCTTAAGGCTCACCAGCCCAAAGCTAATGTTATAATGCTCTGCCCTATTTAATCTCTTCTTTTGATATACTGAACACATTTTATTAAACAGTATGTACATACAGTTCAGGGAGAAAGCTTTAGGGTAGCCGTCATAACATTATCATCATAAGGACCAGAACAGTGTTTTTGGAAAAGATTTTATTCTAAGACTTTTCTGTGTTTGTTCTTTTTTAGACCATGTAGTACATTCAGCCATACATTTATGCAGCCTGCTCACTCTCTACAGAAACAGAACCCAAATAACCACAACTCTTGGCCTGCTCTAAGATTGTTCCTGCCTGGTTTTTCCACTCATAGATCTGTATTTAAAAACTCTGCCATTAAAATAAATCATCTTTGCCCTTTGCTTAGCCTTGCCTTAGAATTACGGAGTTCTGGGAAAATTGCACGGCAGCAAAAATGTTGAGTCAACAGTTTCAGCCCTCATTTTAAAATAAACTTTACATACTGTATATTCTGTAGTTTTAAAAGGCAAAATGAGTCCCTTAATAACAAGAGGATTATTTTTTTTACTGGAATAATTTGCTCCTGGCAATTGCTCTTCTGTTCAATTGCTTACAACTGCAGTGCAGTGTGATCAAAAGAAGTTTCTAGTTAACTGGGATCTCTCCCTCTCCCTCTCTCTCTCTCTCTCTCTCTCTCTCTCTCTCTCTCTCTCTCACACACACACACACACACACACACACACACACACACACACACACACACAAAATGGTTTCAGCAAGCTTCCAGTAGTCCTTTTCACTTTTTCAAACTTCACCAATCCACTGTTTCTCTCATGGTCTGTTTCCCAACAGATCTTCCTCTCCCTTCATCATCTCTCTTCCTTCTCCGCTTTGTATTCTCTGTAATCCAGTTTCCACCAAAATCTCCTTCGGGTTATTTTTTTCCCCCTCTGAAGATCACCAAGTCCACCAGTTCATCTCAGTTCTTATTTATAAAAAGTAAGTTTTCCTGACTGGTCTTTGTTGGTGGAACGACTTTGGGTAAATATTGAACTTTTATAGGTGTAATGAGCGACAGCAAAAATAAAATGGCCAAAGTAGAGACTGTTGCAATGTGGTGCATGTGGAGTCTCCATTGAAAAGAATCCAGAAATTGCAGTTGGTGCAAAATACATCAGCCAGGTTGCTAAGTTAACCATTGCAAGGTAAAGGAATCACACAATGAAAGATCTATTCTCGTTACCAATTGCTTACCAAGCGTAGTTTATGGTTATGTATTAACTTTAAATTGCCTTAAGACCTTATTTTCAACTGTTAGAAGCCCATCTGTTTGGCATCTGGGAGAGGACTTTCTTTTGCCTTGTTGGCAGGCTGTAAAATGAACTTTCCTGGAATTGCCTTTGAGCCCCCCCCCCCTCTCTTTTGCCAGGTTTTTGCTTCAATTAATTTTAATTAAATTATTATTTTTTGTATTTTGGTGCTTGTTTGAATGGAAAGATCAATTAATTCAATGATAACAACCCACAATAAAATTCTCTCTTAATATCTTCCTTTATCCTGTTTAAAGCCATGCTGACCAAACTAAATATTCTCTAGACCTGTGGACTTCATCTCCCAGAATTCTCAGTAACGGCATGCTGCTTCAGCATCCTGAGAGTTGAAAAACATTTGGAGGGGTACTATGGAGGGATGGCCATTAAAGCATCAGAGCAACATATTCATCATCTGTGAAACTCCCCTTCCTCCCAGTTTCAGCATACTGCTAAATTTCCGTGCAGTTCAGGCCTCAGGCATGAGCCATCTTGAATCTAGATCTTTCAGATCAATTTATTTGTCCCAGGTATTAAACCACAGAATGTATTTTCTCTTTTTGTATCTTACCATAATGTGTAGACTCAGTTTGTGCAATTTATAAACTATGGTTTATGTCTTAAGATGATAAGTAAATCCAGGTCACTGTGACTAATTCAGCAAATAATTGTTAAAGAAACTACATCTTAGCATAACATGTAAATTCAGTTGGTGGTTGAGTTTGCAAAGGATTTGTTTTAACCCTGCTTTAGTCAGTAGGCCAGTATTGGCTGAGATATGCATCATACTAAAGAAACCATAGCAGAAAAGCCACAAAGAATGAGTTCATGCCTCTTGTGAAACTCTCACACATTTTCTAGAGCCACCACATTTTTCAAAGGGCCATCCCATTATTTAGCCTGTTGGGTGAGGTCATTCACCGGTTTGGAGTTGGGTATCACCAGTATGCTAATGATACCCAATTATATCTTTAGACTCTGGAATGGCAAAGTGAGGCTGTCAAGGTTCTGTCCCAGGGGCTAGACCAAATGGCTATGAATGGTTGGACCATCCAGATTTGGGAATATTCCAACTGGTTAGGTTTGCTCTTTCCCACTGAAGGATGGTGTGTCGTTTGTGGGGTCTTCCTGGACTGACAGCTCCTGCTTAATGAATAGGTGGTAACTATAGCCGGGAAAGCTTTTGCTCAGGTTCATCTGGCACATGAATTGCACCATTTCCTAGATCAAGGAGGGCCCTCCAGACAGATACACATGCTCTGGTTATCTCATGGCTTGACTACTGCAAAGCACTCTACATGGAGCTGCCCTTGAAGATCTGAAAAATTTAGCTGGCTCATAATGTAAAGGCAGAAGCATGTGACACCTCTGCTTTGTAAGCTGCCCTGGTTGCAAGTTTGCTTTTGGATGCTGGTAACTACTTATAAAACTCTACATGTCCTGGTGACTTGAGAGACCTCTTGTCTCCCATTGTATCTGCCTGAACAGGTTCGATTTGGCAAGATTGGTGCACTCTGAGTTCCATCTATTAAATAATGCCACCTATTCAGATCCTGAAAGTGTATCTTTTTTGTAATGTCACCTCCACTCTGAAATGACCTTTCCCCGCACACAAAATTCAAACAGCTCCCACCCTATTGGGATTTTGAAGGGTGTTAAATAGCAGACCTTTGGAAAAGTAGTTTGATACCCCTTTCATGTTTTCTGTTCCCCTCTACCATCGTTGTCCCTTTGTTTTGTGCTGTTTATATTTTTTGTATTGTTCTTTTTTAAAAAAATGTTTTACATTTATTAACTATTCAGAGTCACTGGGAAATGGAGGACATATATATGTAATAAATAATAATTGATATGTTATGATTGATCACCGCAGTTAGCCTGATATTTAGCCTGAGGCATTTTTATCCATCTATCGCAGGGGTGTCAAACTGCCGACCCACGGGCCGGATGCGTCACATGGAAGCCGCGTCCACCCCATTGCCGGCAATGGCAAAACTGGCCCGATACGTTGCGCGATGTCACATGACGTCGCAAGTTTGACATGCCTGATCTATCGAATCCTCCCCAAGGACCTAAGATGTTATTGTTTGATGGTGTTAAAGGTATCTTCGCAGGATATGAGCTGTTCCAAGTAAAGCTTCCTTTTGCAGTTGATTGATGGTCATTCTGTCAGTGCTGATGGTGTTCAAGTGGTGCTCCAGATGTTTCTGTGATTGCACCCCAGGTGCCCATTTGTATTGGTACTATCTTTGCTTGCTTTTGCCACAGTTGTTCTATTTTTATTTGCAGATCTTATATTTTGAGATTTTCTCTAGTCTTTCATTTTTGCCGTCTCCAGGCATGTATTTAGACTTTTTCTTTTCTTTTTTTTTCTGGGTGTTGTGATTCATATGCATGTCTGTTTGAATTCTAAGGTCTCAGAGCACTATAGTTTTTAAATTTTCTATTTTGTGGTCCCACCAGTTCTTGTTTGCAAGCAAATAATATTTCTTGCAGATATTCCAAATGCACCATTGTTGCTACTTTGTTATGTTGTTGTTTGTAGTCAGTCTAAATCAGCAGAGGCAACATTTGCTGTCTGTTTCTGTCTTCTCAATTCTGGTCTTGTATGCATTTGTTCCTAAGGCTTGGTCTTGTGCAGCGAGACTTAGCAACTCTATCTCTTTTTTCATGCTTTCTGCTCTTAGCTTTTTGCCAGGTCTTATTGTTAGCTACTTTGCATGCTAGTTTTATAATGTATTGGCCATGTGATACTTTGCTTTGTCAAGTCTTTTTTCTATTTTTCATTTGATAGGATATTATTATTAAACTTCTCCCTTCCAAATCCAAAAAAACCGAAATCACAAGCTTCCTAAATTTTTCACTTCGGATCAGGCTGCATTCTTTCTCTCAAAGCTTCTTCTAAAGAAGTTTAATTTATCAGTGGAAGTGTTGTCTTCCTCTTATTGCTTGAAACATTTTAGTAGCCAATTAAAAGAGAAGGCAACATAAGTCTAAGACAATGATTGGATGGGGGGGAAATTTTCTTTTTGCTTTCAGAAATTGCTGCAAAGTTACAAATGCAATCAGTTGGGGTTGTCATGTACAGTATATAGTTCTTACCCTCTTGCCTAGGAATAAACCTTACTGAAGTGTACTAGATTTTTATCTGGATGGTTACGTATGAGTTTGTATTAATCAAGCAGCAATTTAAACCTTCTGTAAAAAAGAAAGTATCTCTATAGTTAGTGAGAAAAAGGGCTGTCTAAAGAACCTATTGCTGTGTTCTTATTCGGTGAATTTGTTGTTTCATACTTGGTAGAGGGCCACAAGCTTATATATCCTCAGTTTGTTCACCAAGTTGGGTCCCTTAGGATACAAAGTTGTGTTCACAATATTTGAATGTTTTCTTTAATCAGCAGATTTATTTCAGTTGCTCTTCTTTTCATTGTTGACCAATATTCCATGTCCTTCTTTCAAGATACCAAGCCAGTTTTATAAATGGAGTCCTGTTGGAAGAAATCCAAAGCACTGATTCCTCCATGTTTCTTATTTCCTTGAAATTTGGACTCCTTTAATAAAAATCATTTACACTTCACCCACCCAAAAGTCAACAAGAAAAGAGGCTTCTTTTCAAAGTATCTGTAGAGCAAGTGCCTATTTAAATTAACTATCGATAAAGCTCCAGTCAAGCTCTTGGCAACAATACAGAAGTCATTTGCCTTTCCCTTTTGTGGGATATTTGTTTAACTTC
>NW_015386675.1:518402-520014 GCF_001527695.2 Protobothrops mucrosquamatus | reverse complement strand
CAAGTTATTAAAAAGTCTTGTAAACAATTCAGCCAACGCAGATAGTACACCGGTTAAAAGTAGTAAAAGTTCCAAACCGGAAATCACTTTCACTTCTTGCTGAAAAGTATCAATCCAACGCCATTTTAAGTTCACTTTCCCTCAGTCCACCTCAAGTACAGGGAAGAACTTTATCCAAGTTAGAGTAAAGTCCAAGAAAGAAAGCAAACTTCCAGGGTCGGTTTGTCTGCTTACAGGAAAAAACTCACAATTCTCTTTAAGTTGCAGTGGTGGCGGCGGCTTCTAGCTTCGCTAACGCGAAGGCGTCCTGGATCGCGGAGAAGCCCGGGGCTCCGGAGGAGTTCTCACCTACATCGTCCACAAGGGACGACTCGGGAACTCAACTCCTACCCCGGGTAGCTCACCTATCCCCTTCTGCCCAGGGGAAAGGTATCAAGCCGTTTGACAGCTGATGCTAGCTGTCAAAACGGCTTTTACGCAGAAACAGGCGGGAGGCAGCTACAGCTGCGTCCGACGAGGTCGCCTGCCACCGGAAGTCTCCACAACTCTATCTCTTTTTTCATGCTTTCTGCTCTTAGCTATTGCCAGGTCTTATTGTTAGCTACTTTGCATGCTAGTTTTATAATGTATTGGCCATGTGATACTTTGCTTTGTCAAGTCTTTTCTATTTTTCATTTGATAGGATATTATTATTAAACTTCTCTCTTCCAAATCCAAAAAAACCGAAATCACAAGCTTCCTAAATATTTCACTTCAGATCAGGCTGCATTCTTTCTCTCAAAGCTTCTTCTAAAGAAGTTTAATTTATCAGTGGAAGTGTTGTCTTCCTCTTATTGCTTGAAACATTTTAGTAGCCAATTAAAAGAGAAGGCAACATAAGTCTAAGACAATGATTGGATGGGGAAAAGATTTTCTTTTTGCTTTCAGAAATTGCTGCAAAGTTACAAATGCAATCAATTGGGGTTGTCATGTATATAATTCTTAACACTCTTGCCTAGGAATAAACCTTACTGAAGTGTACTAGATTTTTATCTGGATGATTACGTATGAGTTTGTATTAATCAAGCAGCAATTTAAACCTTCTGTAAAAAAGAAAGTATCTCTATAGTTAGTGAGAAAAAGAGCTGTCTAAAGAACCTATTGCTGTGTTCTTATTCAGTGAATTTGTTGTTTCATACTTGGTAGAGGGCCACAAGCTTATACATCCTCAGTTTGTTCACCAAGTTGGGTCCCTTAGGATACAAAGTTGTGTTCACAATATTTGAATGTTTTCTTTAATCAGCAGATTTATTTCAGTTGCTCTTCTTTTCATTCTTGACCAATATTCCATGTCCTTCTTTCAAGATACCAAGCCAGTTTTATAAATGGAGTCCTGTTGGAAGAAATCCAAAGCACTGATTCCTCCATGTTTTCCCTTGAAATTTGGACTCCTTTAATAAAAATCATTTACACTTCACCCACCCAAAAGTCAACAAGAAAAGAGGCTTCTTTTCAAAGTATCTGTAGAGCAAGTGCCTATTTAAATTAACTATCGATAAAGCTCCAGTCAAGCTCTTGGCAACAATACAGAAGTCATTTGCCTTTCCCTTTTGTGGGATATTTGTTTAACTTC
>NW_015386675.1:509320-517367 GCF_001527695.2 Protobothrops mucrosquamatus | reverse complement strand
ACAATTTCTTAATCAGTTTTTCATCAGAAGTCAACAACACCTGATCAAACATTGTCTGGTCTTTATAAAAACCATATATTTTAACATCTTTATCATACCTTGATTGCATTTGCAGTTGAGGCCACTATGATAAATCAATACCCTGATCTTCTAACTCTAATTTCTAATTCTAATTTCAGATCTGTATTCAGAATATCCTTATATGTTAGAATTTTCTCAAATTTAACTAAGTTTGGGTGAATGAATGTTTCCATCGTTGATAGTCATCCTGGGATTTTCTTATAGATTTTTGGTTTTATCTTTTCCCATACAAATAGTAATGTGTTTCTTATGTAGTGGGTTTGGAAATATCTAGGGATTTTATTCTTTTCATGCCATAAAAATGCGTGGCATCCAAGTTGCAAGTCATGTCCTTCTAAATATAACAGCCTTTTGTTTCTGAGGGTTATCCATTCTTTTAACCACCTTAGAGCACATGCTTGGTCAAAGAATAACTTTATACAGATATTGCAGCTCAGTATGTTTGGACATATGCATGGTTAGTAGTAAGCTGAGGTAGAAGAGAGCAGCTGAGAAAACTAAAGTGGGTTGGTGGGGAGATTCTCAGTGTTTGCCTTCTGGTGAATGAAAGTTTTCTGCTTGGCTGAGGCTACTATAAGGATCATTTTGCTCCCAAGATTCTAAATTTGCCTATTGGTCCTCAAAGATTGAGGATCCATGTTTACTTAAATGTGGCTTATTGAATAAATAATTGTCTGGGTTCACATTTTGCCATGGATCATGGTTAAGAATTCACAATGTCCGGGCTTGCCTACGCATTAAACCATAAAGCAGTGTGGACTTTCCACAATGTGTGACTCCAGCTTAGTTATAAAAGTCATAAGTTCAGAAAGCAATACAGAAACTGTCTCTTGGCTACTTCTGAATTGTAAAAACCAAGATCAACTTTCCTTTAATGTGTCAGTATTCATACTTTGGGTTGGGTCAGCTACCCTCAGAATCCCCTTTTGCCCAAAATATTGTAGCTATAAATATGAAACTTTTTCCTTCTCAGTTTTCTCACTGATACCAAGAATTTATATGGTATCCCTTACTGTCGAGTGAATAATAAACATTGCCTGTCATATGCTACAAAAAATGACAGAAGATTAAGACTAGAATAAGAGTCCTATTGAATGTGATCAAATATACATTAAATCCAATATTATTCCCTTGTCATCATCCAGCTTGAGAATCCAAATAAAATCCCAGGCTCATTCCATTTCCGAACATCGTACTGTTTATTGAATACACTGCATGGTTATGTCGAAGCAAAACTAACTCTGAAATTCCAAAACCAATTCATAGACTTAAACAATAATTTTCTCGGCCAAACCCCAAACATCTTACGTAATTCATATCAACAAGTTCACTTTGATATGGGAATCGTCTGCTTCAAATCCACACCTGTCCTGATGTTCTTGACAAGGTTTCAGGCTCTCACAGTCTTCAGCTGAATTGAAGAGGTTTCATTTCTCCATTTAACCCACTTGAAAGTAACATCTCTCCCCCCCCATAATCTAATGGCAAGATGAAACGCAGAAGCACATAGCTGCCAAAGTTTCATCCTTGACATCCCTTCTGAGAACAAATTCAGCTGTTAAATGCCAGTAAAAATGGATCAAATTAGAATGTCTGATAAACCAAGGTTTTAGCATGCTCAGGGAACCTTTGCAAACATTCAAAAATGTTTGTAAACAACTGAGAGGAACAACAGCCCCCAACATAGGCACTGCAGTCTCAGCAACTACAGAATATGGATTGTCAAATTGAAAAAAATAAAACTATCCGGAATGATCTCCAAACAGGAGCATCAGACTGCAGCATTTTATTTGCAGGTCACATTTCTGCCATTTATAACATCGATTTGCTAAATCCCCTGGAATCTCACAGCAGAACATATAGTTGAATATTGCATTTAGCATTTTGTAGTCCAGGCTAAATTGTGCATAAAGATGTGCCATTTTAAAGCTATAATGGCTATTTAGGATGGCTAAGCCTTTAGTCTGTTGATTTATTTCTTTTTGAAGGGTTTAAAATTTAATTTGTTACTAGCCACCTAGCAGTTATTAATTCAACATTTGGTGATATTGAGCACTTAATATTAATTCTGGCTTGTGTAAAGGTGTAGCTTGCATAATTTGCTGCCATGAGACATGGGAAATGCTATTAGTTCAGATAACATTAAAATATGATTTATAGAACATAGCTAATTTAACCATTAGTGGCTATGAATCTGTGGTCAGAAGCAGTAGATCTTTGACAAGTGGACACTTTGAATGAGCAACATGGGGATGGATGGATAGGCTTCACTTTCATGCTTTGTTTATGAGCTTCCAGAGGCAGCCGGGCTGCTTTGGAAACAGACAGCTTTTCTAAATGGACATAAAGCTTGATTCTCCATTTCAATCCCTGTGGTTTAAACCCATATTTTATTGCTAAGGCACATTTTTGCATTGCGGTCTGTTTTGATTTTCCAGCAGCTGTTGTACATCACTGCTAAGATTTGTAGTTGACATGCAAAAGGTTGTCCTGAATATGCACATCGGCTTCCAATCTGGTCCCTGTTTTCAAGAGAAAGAAATTGTACATTGCAGGGTATCTTATATTATCACCACTGTGTCTAATACAAGCTCACAGTCAGGTGGTGTTGAAGGAAGGGGGTCAGTTAGGGGTTTTGAGGTTGAAACATAAATTGCTGTGTTGTACACTGTGTGTTGATCTGTCATTTTTTTCAAAGAAGGTATCATCTTGCATTTAAACTTTTTCTTTTCTTGCTGAAAAGGAGTGCACAACCTAGTGCAAAGGCTTCTCTGTACAGTGTTCCCCATGCATAAACTGGTTGAAAATGAAGAAATCTCTTTCTGGATTTCAATCGCTTCTTCCACTTTGGCTGCATTGATGCTCAGATGTTATGCCCAGAAGACATTAAAATGGCCCTTGATTGATGGATTCTCTGCTTCTTTTCCCTTCCCTTCCCCCCCCCCTCAAGCAGGAAATAGGTACCAATTGTGTGGACTGGTGAAAAAAGCAAGTTTTATTACTCTTCCAGTCACTTGGGCTGGAAGAGAAAGTTTGGCAGAATTCTTGTTATTTTCATACAAGAAAAAAAAAACACTAAATATATTTTTAAAAAAAACAAGAAATCACAAGAGCAGAGACTGGATGGAGAAGTATCATTGGCACACACACACGAGCCAATGGGATAGAGAGATTTGTGCAAGATGGAATGAATGCGGGAGGGGGAGGAGAATGCCCTGCGTGAGTCAGTGGGGAAAAACACTACTATTGATCCAAAGCCAGAAAACTGATGTGAAGATTCCCCTCCTAGCAGCCTAGACGGGTTGAGATCAATGCTGTCTGTTCCTGTCTTCCAAAAATGACAGGTGGCTCATCCTCATGCTGGGACAGATAGAAAATGCAATCATCTATTGTCTTATTAATTTAAAATGTAAACTTGTACCATGAGTGTGTGAATCCAACTTAATGTCTTGATATTCAGCAGAAAGATAAGCGTGGAGAGGTTTGAACAGAGTTTAAACTTGGCTGCTGATTATGATAAGAAAAGTATATGGTGGAAGTAAAGTGTATGTAAGGATAAATTACTGCAACACTAAGCAGGGACTAAGACAAGATACTGAGTTGTTCCCTTTTGTAGTGCTCTATGTTTATGGGCAAATGTTTATGGAACGCTTATAGAACATTAAAGATATGTTAGGTGCAGACATGAGTGGGTGTGTACTTTAATATGCAGACAGAGCCATGTTGGCTGAGAACCTAAATGATTTGCAGGGAATGATGCAATGAGGAATATGAAATTGAAAATTATCAAGCTGAAGAGTAAAATAATTGTATTTGAGAGGGAAAACGTAGTGAACAATAACAATAGCACTTAGACTTATATACCACTTCACGGTGCTTTATAGCCATCTCTAAGCAGTTTAGTCAAACTGCCGGCCCACGGGCCAGACGTGTCATCCAGAAGCTGCGCCCACCCCATTGCCGGCAATGGCAAAACCGTCCTGATACGTTGAGCAACGTCAAGTGACATCGCACGTTTGACATGTCTGGTTTAGAGAGTTAGCATATTTCCCCCAACAATCTGGGTCCTCAAAAGGATGGGAGGCTGAATCAACCTTGAGTCGGTGAGAATCGAATTTCCAAACTGCTGGCAGCTGGCAGACAGCAGAATTAGCTTGCAGCACTGCATTCTAACCACTGCGCCACCATGGCTCATGTATTTATAAATAGACAAGCAGATGTGTTTTGATAGATCTTTACTAAATATAGATAAGTAATTGACACATTTAACATGTGCCAATACTGGTAGTAAGTTGGTGGGTAATATATTGTCAGTTCAAAAAATAAAGTTTGCCAATGTCTGTAAAAATGGTTATGTATGACAACATGTTTCTGCCCACTTGGTTAAATGAATGTGAGAGTGAGTATGTCAGGAGAAGTATAAGAATCAGCTGAGTGCAGCAGGAATTGCTTCATTAAGAAATGTGAGGCAAAAAAGAATCAATAGGATGGTTCATGCATGAATGGGTAATGAATGAAGAGGGACTAAATGAAGAATTTAACACTACAAAAGAAGTACATTGAAGTGGTAGGTAATATGGAGAGAGAATGAACGAAGACTGAATAATAAAAGAAATATGTCAAGAAAGAATCAATGGGTTAAGAGGAAGGGGGAGACTAAGAATGTTTTGGTTGGAGTTGATGAGATTTTCAAAAAGAAAAAGGCAAGACGTTTCAAGAACAAAAGCCAGTGTATGAAGCTCTGATCTATCCAGTGGAAGCAAAGATGGTTTGTAAGGAGAGAAAAACATGGAGAGATAAAGCAACGGGTGCTACATTTAGTTAGATTTCCTTTCCTTTCTCTTTTGCCTTTCCTTTTTTTACTTACTAATTGTCAGAGTTTTTCTATACTTTGCAAAGTGTTCCTTGCTCTGAAGTAGAATACTATGGTGGGTATGTATGATAATATAATACATGGACTAAAGAGTTGTACTCTCAGCCCAACGTATCTTACAGGGTTATTGTTATGGGAAAAGTAGGAGCAGGAATGTATATGTTGGATATATTCACCGCCTTGAGTTATTTGTAAAAGTAATAAAGGCAGAGAATAGATAGATAGATAGATAGATAGATAGATAGATAGATAGATAGATAGATAGATAGATAGATAGATAGATAGATAGATAGATAGATAGATGGATGGATGGATGGATGGTATCCAACAGCCAAATTAAAATACAATCCTTGCTTCATGTTCTAATTCATTGTGAGAGTAGGAGTTACAATAATAGGATATTATAATAATATAATCATTTAAAGACATGATATAAAGTATATTAACATCATATATGTTGCTATGTGGTCAAGTTTCTCCTGACGTCAGTTAGTTAGCTTCATCTAGATTGGGACATAGCCAGAGCTCATATGATGAGCTTTCCTAGTTTAATGATGCATGAATGCAACCTTGGTAAACAGCTGTACTTGGGTCGAAAGCATGCTCATACAGTTATGTGAATTGGTGGACACATATGTCCTTGATGGAATAGCGTATAGAGGGTGCCTGGGGTACAATCCTTGTACCATGAGTACTTGCCTTAGGAGATAGTGCAGTGATTCTCGAGGCAAGCAAAAGAATGGAGTGGGGGAAGCGTAAATAGAAATACAGCTGAAGAAGACTTGTACAGCCACTGGAGATGTCAGTGGAGGAGAACCTGTGCCAAATACCCTACAGCAGCTTTGAGAATGAAAGGTGCAGCTTAAACGACATTCCAGCCTAGGGAGGTAACAGCAGCAACAGATGGGCCTGGGATAAGAGGCCCTAATCACTCACTAGCGGATAACTGATTTTGTTGGATTCTGTCCTCTCCTACTTTTTCTTTTGTTCCACAACATACTTTCAGTGATGGAGTTAAGTGAACTGTTCCTCTGGTTTCTTCCCTTCTTTCATCTGCCTAATTAATTCCTTGTTAGCAAATACTTTTGACGTTCATCGCATTTTTTTTAATTTGCCAACTACCCTAGCATTATTTTAGTGAGTAAGTAGAACTTAAAAAGAGCTGTGCACAATATTTATCATTGTTTAGGTACAAGTAATGCATTTCCAGGAAGCTGAAGGCTGCATATGTTTATGCAAGCTTCATGTGCACAGTGATGAATTTGCAGACCAAACGGAGTATGGGCACAGAGCCAGAGCCAGAAGCCTCTTTTTTTTTTTGTTGACCCAGTCAATGGGTATCTTGCCCTATGAAACCGTTTCTAAAAAAGACATTAATTGCCCGTGTGCAATAGTTTGAGCCAAATCCCAAAGCAAAATAGTACTGGAGTAATCCATCAGAGCCACTCATGATGACATGAGAATAAAAATAATTAGAGAACATTGAATCCTGGTGTATGTATGTATGTATGTATGTATGTATGTATGTATGTATGTATGTATGTACAGTATAAGGTTTGGGCATTTACTAATTTTTTTTCTTTAATTTCATTTCTCATGAAGCCCAGCCAATTGACTGTGAAAGTTAAAATAATGTTTTAAGGACAGTTTAAGGGCTTGGCAGCCAGTCAAAACCTAGCCAAAAGAAACGGTTGGCCCATGTTGGAAGCATCCTTTTGGGCACTGGACAGCTCACTAAACCCTGAGAAAGAGTATTGTACAGCAGCACTATGAAACAGGTGCAAAGCAAGCCATCCAAGTGAATATTGGTGATGAAGCCTTTATTCTCAGTCCTGGCTGCTGCTGTTGCTCTTCTGCTGAACGCCGGTTTCTTGCTTCTTCCTTCTCTCTCATATTTGAAAATGTTTTCTGCTAGGAAAAAAAGAGCAAAGAACTTTGCTCAAAGACAAGAATCATATCATGGATAAAGTTAGGCTATAACTTTTCACCTTGACATGCTAGTTTTTCATAGCTCAGGATTTTGTCATCTTCTTTGATATGGGAGATTATTCAAACAATCTTTCTGCCAGAAGCAATAGAGCCAAGACGCAGATAAATTACCTCAGTGAGAGCAAGGCCTCAGAGCTATTAGCTATGTTTCTCAGGCAATTGTTTCATCCCTGCCATCCTCAAGCATTTAAGCCAACTTCACTTCCAAGAGCAGCAAAATTGGGGAGAATTTATGGGCAAGCCTGCTCCCTTCTCGTGGAACTCTTCTTTAGAGCCGAACATTTGAGATCTTTTTTCTGCAGGCCAAATAAGAGACGGCTTGCTCAGGTTTCTTTTTGAACTGTTGACTTCCGTGCTGTATCATAGCCTCCTTTTGAAAATGATTCATAGCATGAATGAAAATGATTCATAGCAATGAAGGGGCAGAACCAATTCGCCAACCCATCAAACTGTGACGTTGGTTTCTTAGAAACTGATCTGGCTATCATTGCCTAGTTTCCCTTTGTTGCCTGTTATGCTTCCTGGTTTAGTTTTCAATGGTCACTGCATAATAGTTCTTGTGCACTGTATAAAAATACAAACTAGCACAAGTTTCTTTACATTGTGCAATGGTACATAGCAGGTAGCTGACCTTAGTAAAAATACAAGGAATCCCATAAAAATCCATGTTGTTTTCTAAACCAGTTGGATATCTTTGGATTATGGATTTTACTCACTTTCTGTCTGTTTTGTCTATTTCAATGCTCATAATAGTTAAGGAATTTATATGCTGCTTTTCTGTCTGGCTGAACTTGTGCTCATTCACTATTTTAGAAAATCCAGATATTTCTTGTAATAAACTTAATGGTTGAAAAAAGATTTTCTGTAAATTGATCTAAAACATTGATGACCCTGTTAGTCCAAAAAAATTATATATATATATATATATATATATATATATATATATATATATATATATATATATATATATATATATATATATATATATATATATATATATATATATATATATATATATATATATATATATATATATATATATATATATATATATATATATATATATATATATATATATATATATATATATATATATATATATAT